>NC_031790.1:2391379-2394401 GCF_001522545.3 Parus major
GTCATGACCCCTGGGACACTCCATGCTCTGCCTTTTTTGCTCTGGACTCTGCCTGAGGGAGCAGCACTTGTGTCCCACTCATCCCCCCAAAATTTCCTTTGCTTTCCCAAAGAATTGCTCTTTTCTCATCCCCCTCTTTTCCTTTCCTGCTCTTCTTCCCTCTCTTCTTCTCGTACCTCTCTCATCCCAGGTTTCAAAGACCCCCCCAATCCATCCCCTGCAGGGACCTGCCACCATCTGTGGTTTTTCTTTTCCCATTTTTTTTTCCCTCTTTTTAAAGTTTCCCGTGTCTTTGTCTTAACGAGCCAGGTTAAATATTCTGTAATCAGTGTAATAATACACCTGGACTAGCTCGCGAGATATCTGCCTTTTGTACTGCGACAGGACATTAATAGTAATTATTCTGCTTTGTAATTGGAGCTTTAAATACTAATTCAAACAGCCAGAGGAAAACCAATTAGTGCTAATTTATCTCTATGTGTTTTGGAGAGCCTGTGTCTGTCATACTGTGAAGAAATAGGTTGGTAATTAGTACAGTTGGGTGGTAGATAGAAGTAATTATCAGATTCTTTCATGTTCTTTAAAGGAAGGGGGAAAAAAAAAGACTCTAAAGGCTGCATGACTCTTCCTTTCCGAGGAAGTTTGCACCTCGAAGGAAGGGCCCAGCCAGCTCCGGCTCTGAGCGACGTTCCCGGCGCTCCAGCCCGGATCCGTGGGCACCCGGTGCCGTGTGGAGCGGGATTGATCCTGGGAACGGGACAGAGCTTCCATGGCCTCGTGGTTCAGCTCGGGCAGGGCAGGGGTGGCCTTGCAGTGACACACCAGTGACAAAGTGTCCGCGGCAGGAGGAGCTGCGCCCGCGGGACAGCCGGAGGGACGGTCCTGGGGCTGCTGTGTCCAGTCCTGAGCGGCTGCAGTGAATCCGGGGAAGGGGCTGGAGACTCAGGAGAGGCTGAGGGAGCTGGAAAGGGGCTCAGCCTGGAGAAAAGGAGGCTCAGGGGGAAATTTCTGGCTCTGCACAATTCCCTGACAGGAGGGGACAGCCGGGGGGATTTGGGATCTTATCCCAGGGAACAGGGACAGAAGGAGAGGGAACGGCCTCAGGCTGGGCCAGGGGAGGCTCAGGGTGGACAGCAGCAGGAATTTCCCCATGGAAAGGGCAGTCAGGCCTTGGAACTGCCCAGGGCGGTTTGGATCCCCATCCCTGGAGGTGTCCCAGGAGGGCAAGGAGGTGACACAAGGTGGGGATCGGGCACAGCTTGGACTCTGTGACCTTGGAGGGTTTTTCCAAGCTGAAAAATTCCATGATTCCATGATTCTGTAACCTCTGCATGTGAATCCAACTGGGTGTATTTGAGCCATAATTTCTGTTTATGAATCCCACCCTGCACTTCTGGGCCAGGCCCCACTTTCACAGAACCAACCCTGAGCATTTCAAATCCTTTAATTCCAGAATGCTTTGGGTTAGAAGGGACCTTAAATCCCATCCTGTCCTACCCCTGCCATGGCCAGGGACACCTCCCACCATCCCAGGGTGCTCCAGCCTGGCCCTGGGCACTTCCAGGAATCCAGGGGCAGCCACAGCTCCTCTGGGAATTCCAGCCCAGCCCCTCCCCACCCTCCCAGCCAGGAATTCCTTCCCATATATCTGAGCTAAATTTCCCCTCTTTCAGTTTGAATCCCCTATTCCTTGTCCTGGCACTAAAATTCCTGATGAAAATTCCCTCTCCCTCTTCCTTGGAGGCCCTTCAGCCCCTCTGGAATGTGCTGGGAGGCAGAAAAGTGGCTATTTGAGGCAAATCCTCTGTGTTTGTGCCATTCCTCACAAATTTCAGCCACACCATGTGCATTTTGGACATTTCATTCCAGATCTTGGACATTTAGGGGGAGATATTTATGCTCAAACAGCCCTCATACCCCTCATCCGTGTCCCCAGCACCTCTTCCCGGCTTTCCCTTCACTTCCCAGGAGGAAGCAGCAGGTTCCTCGAGGACACCCAGGCCTGTCACATGCTGCTCTTTTATTTTTCCACTTCTTGGATGCGAAGATCGCGAGGTTTTCAGCACAGGGAGGATTTATTTGTGGTTACTTCAATCTCCCCCCCTCCGCCCAAGTTGTGCTATTAAAAAAATAAATAATTCATGGAGTAGTTGTTCCCCCCATCAGGAATTCTGGCCGAGCCAGACCAGGAGTGCAGATAAGTCTGCAGGAATTCATTAATGGCCCATTCTGTGTTTCCTTTCCCCTTTAAAACCCCAGTGGAGTTACCTTGGTAATAATAAACTGCACGATTCCAGGAGGGAGGGAACAGGTTCTTATTTGGATTAAACGGATTTCTCCTCCTCCCCTCTTTTTACCCCTTTTTATTCCTGCCAATTTTTTTTAAAAAAAATTGTTTAGGGGGAAGAAAAAAAATTATAAGCAAATGTTAAAGCTGGAAAAGAGAAAAAAAAGCACATTTTTTTCCAGGGAGGGGAGAAAATGCCTTTGGAAGTGTTCTATGCAAAGAGATGCCGGGGGGCACAAGATATCAAAGAAAATATAATACACCCAGGTTAAAACTAATGATTGCCATATAATTAGATGTGAAGCATTGTGCTATAAATGTGTATTCTTCAGCGTGCTGTGATTTTACTGTAAGAGAGAGAGAGAGAGAGAAAGAAAGACAGAAAAACACAGAACCCAGCAACATACTATAAAAAGCACTCTGTTGACTTTTCGGCTGTTTAGTATTCCTTGCCCGTACTCCCCCGGGAGTATGTAATTAGTGCTTTATGAAGAGTGCATTTAAAGCAGTTTAATATTCACCTCATTCAGTCTGAAACAATGTGATCACTGCTTAGACAAATCACTGCTCCTCACTGACATCCTCTGTCAGAACATTACCTCTGAAAAGACCTTTCAAGAGGCTCCGATGTTAATTAGTTGTCTGTCATGGATAAACAGAGCAGTGAGCAGAAGGGCTGCGCCAGGCCACAGACACACAGGGAAATACTGGGAATGCTGTGGGATTTTTTTTTTT
>NC_031790.1:2395693-2426409 GCF_001522545.3 Parus major
ATCCCAGCCCTGCATCCCAATCCTTAATCCCAGCCCTTCATCCTAACCCTTCATTCCAGCCCCATGTCCTTGTGCTACATCCCAGTCCTGAATCCTGGCCTCTCATCCCAATGCTAAATCCTGGCCCTGCATCCCAATATGACATCCCACCCCTTCATCCCAACCCTGTATCCCTGCCCTGCATCCAGCCCTGCATCCCAATGCTACATCCCAGTCCCAAATGTGTATCCCAGTCCCATATGTGTATCCAAGCCCTGCATCCCAGTCCTGCCAATTTTGCAGCCCAAAGGGGCTCTTTAGCCATTCCAAGAGACTCTTTCCACTTTCCATCATGTGTAAAATGTTGGATAATGGTGGTCACCTCATCTCACCTGCTCCAGGTTTTAATTTCTGAGGAAAACCCAGTAGATTTGAGGCAGTACCAGCCCTGCCATGCGTCCCTCATCCCCATCCAGCCCCATTCCTGCAGGATGCTACCCCTACCACCTGTGGGCTTCCAGCCCTGGAGCTGGAATTCCTCCTTCCCTGGAGCAATTCCATTCCTGAGTCCTTCCCGTGTCCCTCTGCATGCTCCCGGTGTCCCTTGGAGGGCACCAGGTGGATCCAAGGCACAGTCCCAGGAGCTGCTCCCAGCTCTGCTCATGGCTCCTCCACACTCCATGGTGGGATGGAAGGTTTGGAGCCACAGGAGTTCTGTTACCAACGAAATTTGGGAATTTGGGAGCCAAATCCAGCAAATCCAACACTTCCCAGGGCCGAGGGAGCTGCGAGTTCCTTGCTGAGGTGCTTTAGGGGCAGACAAGGCCCAGCACTATCTTTTCCCTTTGGGAAGAAGAAGGCAGGGAATGCTGCTCCCTCCGCTTCTGGGAATGACAGACAAGCCTTGAAACCTGGGGTGGGCTTGGGTGGGAGCCCCCACACCCCATGAGGAGTTCCATGGCTGCATCCTCATGCACATCCCATCCTGCAGCGGGAATGCATGGAGCATCCCCACACGACACCTTCCCAAGCCTTCCCAGCCTCCAAGCACCCTCCAGCTCAGGGTTTTTCCCCCTTTCACTCCCTTTTCCAGCAGTTTGTTTCCCTGGCTCTCTTAGTCATGAAGGTGAGGCCCTGACAGAGACACAGACATCAAAAACAAGAGGTGATGAAACGCCGGGAATAATTAAGTTGCACTAAATCACCGGCCCCGGCGGAACGCTGCCAGGGAGCTCAGAAAAACTGGAGCACCACAGAGCCGAGTTATTATTAATAATCACCTGCGCCCTCATGAACAACAACCTATTTTGCACCTATTTTTTGGGAAGGGGTTGGGATGGGGAGAAAACCTCCAGCGTGGCGGGCAGGAGAGCGAGGTTTGCTTCCGTGCTGCACATCCCAGGATATTCCCGCCCGGATCCATCCCAGGGCTGCTGGCTGAGCCCAGAGCAAGTCTGCTCCCGCCACAGATCCTCCACGCAACCCCGGGCCTTACGTAAGGGCAGCTTTATCCGCCTTCCATCGGGGCCCGGCCTGCAGCTCCTGTTCCCAGTGTGTGGGCGAGCCACTTGCCCTGGGCTGGGAATTGCACAGCTCCTGCACCTCTGCCTCTCTCCACGCATGCAAGTGGCTGCAGTTCCCGATGGGCAGAGACGATAGCAGGCCAGGCCATCAGCCCTGGATTTGTAGGGTGTTTGGGATGTGTTTGCCTCACATCCCACCAGGATTCACCCTTGGGAATGATCGGGAAGGGCTTGTTGGATGGGCAGGATTTGCTGCTCTGCAGCCTCCGCTGGGGCTCGCCTTGGCTGTGTGATTTAAGGTCCAGCCATCGTAGCTGGAAGTGCTGGTGGAAGGGATGCTTCAACTCCCAAAGATCTGGAATGTCACTGAGTTTTTGAGGAGAGAAAAGGGATTTTAATGCAAAGATTCCTTCTGCAATGGATGCTGAGGCTCTGGCTTCACCTTGGGCAGCTTTAGGGTCTGATCCCACTTGGCTCCCTCTCTGCAAGAGCCCAGACAGGTTGAGGGTTTTGGGCTGATTTCGGGCGCCACGTGGCCGTGGGTTAAGCCTGAGCCCCAATTCCCACCACCGTTCCCACCAGGTTTCAACAGGAAAACATCCAGACCTGGTCAAAATCCTCCCTGGCGGCATAAACCCAAGGGTGTTGAAATTTGGGAGAGCTGTAAATCTTGTGTGTTTGTAAAATCTTTAAGCCTCTGTCTGCAACGCGCAGGTAAACCTTTAATTCCCTGACAATGCCGAGCAAACTCCCAGGTAAATCCTTAATTCCCGTGCACCGTAACCCTGTGGATTCGCCCGTCTGCAGCCCAGGTCTGGTCTGCAGCATCCATGCTCTTCTGGTGTAGAAAAATTCTCCCTTCATTGCTGCGGCCAAGGTTCTGGTGCTGGAAAAATCTCCCAAAATTGCCATGCCCAAGGTTCTAGGGTTTTTGATCTGTTGATCAAAACCTCTGGAATGCTTTTGCAACTCTTAAAATTAGGAACAATGATGGATCCTGCATCCCTGCAGTGGCTGGCGCCTGCCCTTGAAGTCAGAAGATGCAGGAGGATGGGGAAGAGCCCCTGATTTGGGGTTCCAACCCGTCTGAATGACACTGGATGTGACACATAGGAATGATCCCATTGCTGCTCTGGCATCACCAGCAGCCACTGATGGACTTTTCCCCCTGATCCAACCGGATCCGATCCCGGAGCGATAGGGACAGGGCCAAGCTGCAGGGCCCCATCCAGGTGGAGGGGACGCTGAGGAGCCCGACGGGTTTGGGAGCTCATCAGCACCGTGATGACAGCCAGGCTGGGATTGGGATTGCTCCACGCGGGTCCCAGCCGCTGGCAGGACATTTCCCAACCCGGAGAAACCTGTACAGACGACCACCCTTTCTTAGGCAACTTTCCTGACTCAAGATCCCATCCCAAATCAGGAGGAGATGGATCTCTGCTGCCTCTTGCAACACAGCTCCATCCAAACTGGTTTTCCCATCAATCGTCCTTCCAGTGACTCTTTTTCCCTTTTTTCTGCGGTGACCACGGATGCTGTTGGCTCTTCAGGAGGGTGTTTGGTGCTGGCTTTCCTTGGATGGGGATTTGAGCCCATCCAGCACAAATGAGCCAAAATTGTGTCTTTTATGACACAATTCCTGAGGCAGGAGGGAAGGGAATGATTCCTCTGGGAACTGGGCAGGCAGCACACAGGGCGGGGCTGTCCAGCAGCGGTTTTTTTTAATATTATTGCCTAAATATTGACCTGGAGAGAACCCAGAGGACAGCACCATGTTCATCGCCTTGGATTTTGGATTTACAGCCGTTTTCTGGAGGGTGAATATTTTTATAGGGGAGTGAGAAGCTGCTGATTTATTTCAGTGCCCAGCAAACCATAGAATTGTGGAATATCCTGAGGTGGAAGGGACCCACAAAAATCAAGGATAATGATCCCAGTGGGCTGAAACCTCTTCATTACATATCCCAAATATATATGGAAACATCTGCCATGATCTCTACCTTGTCCAACCCACTTATAAATTTATTTGGGGGTCTTGGGCACCAGCCGCCACCACCTCACTTGGGTCCTGCCAGGTCCTGCGCCAGGTCCTGGCAGCTGAAGGGTTACTCAGCCCCATCTGCTCAGCTCCCCATTTCACAAGGGCGGGTTTGGAGTTTTACTACAAGTTTCAGACAATGAAGGTGTGTCTGCGCTCCGAGCCTCGTTTGCCCGTTGTGTAGGCGTCGGGTTCAGCGCCGTCTTGTCAACACTTGAATATGTTGAGCATCACTCACGGGGCATTCTGTAAGAAACCTATTAAGTTAATTACCAAGGCTGTGTGTGTGTGTGTGTGTGAGAGAGAGAGAGAGCGTGTGTGCTGCTCCTGTAAAAAATTTGGCTTTCTTCGTTGCAAGACACTTGTGATGCAAGCCCCGGGCTCTCGGTGTGATGACATCTCGTCTGCTGCTGTAACTGAGCTGGGGCTCGGGCGAGCTGCCTGCGAGGGAGGGGGGGTCAAGAGAGGACCCCCCACTCGTCCTGCCTTGGGGAGGCCACCCTAACGCAGGGATCTGCTGTGGTGTCCCCGGGTACAGCCCCGAGGGGTAATTGGGCTGTAAATCCTAAATCGGTGAGCTTGGAGCAGCATGGGGGGAGTTGGAGCGGCTCTGTGGGGAAGAGCAGCTCCTGTTCACATTACTTTTTACGTTTCTGCTCCATCCAAATTCCTGGGAAAACACAGTTTCACAGGACTGTGGAGTGGTTTGGGTTGGAAGGGACCTTAAAACTCATCTCATTCCATTCCACCAGACCAGGGTGCTCCAGACCCCATCCATGCTGGCCTTGGACACTTCCAAGGATGGGGCAGCCACAGATTCTCTGGGAGACCCCTTGCTTTAGGAAGAAGGCTGGGAAAAGACCTCTTGGCTTTTATATTTGCACCAGCACCCTCAAAATAATCAGGGCTGGAGTCGGGGGATGATTTTGAGGTGCTGGGAGGTCCAAATGTGGTTTGGGAAGGGTATGGAGAAAAAAGAGGCTCCATGGGGGGGACATCCCTTGTGTTTCTCCTCTCCCTGCTTCCCACCAGCATCTCCTTTCCACCCTCGTGGACTCTGGGTCTCCTGGAGGGGAGCAGACTGTTGGAGCGATGTTGGAGCTCCGTGAGGAGCAGCACGTGCTGCCCCAGCTCGGCCATCCCAGATTTTTCTCCCGCATCCTTTCCCAGCCCAGCTGGAACGGGGCTGCGACCCAAAATACGTTAAAAAAATAAATAAATAAAAATTGGAAAATGAGTTTTTGCCTTTCCGGAGCCCCGAGCCGGGGCAGTGAGCAGGGCGAGCGCTGGCTCCCGGCTCCCGAGGTGGTTTTGTTTTGGGAGGCACGGCACAAACAGCCCCCGGCGCCTGCACGCGCCCCAGGTAGGGCGGCTCAGCCCCCTCCTTCCAGCATCCCACGGGAGCCCGGATCCGGTGGACTTTTATGGAATAAAGGGAAGTCCATGGCACCGCCGGAGCTGCTTTTGGCAGGAGAGCAGCAGCAGCAGCGCTGCCGTTAACCCCTCATCCTCCTCGGCTGCATTTTCGGGGGGGTCAGTGGCTCCTCTGCGGCTCTGCCAAAGAACCTGCGGGCCATGGGAATGCTCAAACTCCGTAAAAAACAGGCGCGCTTGGCTCCTCATCATCCTCATCCAAACCAAAACCTTCCTGAGCTTCCCGTCCTCCCCGAGCACCCCCTCCCCGAGCAGAAAGCAGGAGGGGAAAGTCAGGAGAACTTTGTGCCGCTCCAGAGAGTTTCCGGTTGGAGTTTGTCCGGTCCCAAGGGCAGCTCTGGACTCTCCCTGCGAGCGCTGCCAATCGCAGCAGTCAGGAAGCGGCCCGGGGGGGTTCTGGGGGGAGCCCGAGGCCGCCCGGATGAGCTGGCGGGGGCCGGACAGCGCGGACCCCTCCCGGCCGAGGCTGCCGTCATCGGGGGTGAAAGGGAGAATTTTGGGCCAGCGGAAGGAAGGGAAAAGCAAAAAAAAACCCACAAAACCAAAACCAAAACAAAACAAAAACCAACCCCCCCCCCCCAAAAAAAAACAAAACAAAAACCGAACAAGAAAAAACAAACAAAAAAAACCCCCAAAACAAACAAAAAAAAACCCGAAAAAACAAAACAACCCCCAAAAACCAAACAAACAAACCCCCCAAAAAACAAAAATAAAAACAAAAAAAGCAAACAATCCCCCCAAAAAACAAACAAAAAAGCCAACAAAAAAAGCCACCCACCCACCCCCCCCAAAAATAAAAAAAAACAAACAACAAAACAAACAGAAAAACTCCCAGAGGAATAAATGAGCCCCCCAAGCTCCCGCTCCCATCAGATTAGGGGAGCTGAAATAGCCAAATTGGCCCAGAGCAGGAGCAGGACCGGCACGCGCGGCCTTTGATCCGCCCCCACGCCCGGGAAGGTGCCCAGGATGGGGATCAGACACCCCAGGGAGGAGGAATTTGCAGGGGAGGTTTTTGGGGCGTGTGCGAGCACCCCCCAAGCCCCGGCAGCCCCCCCAGGCCGGCTGTGGGGTGGGATGGGGTGTCCGTGTGGGATCTGGGGGTGGGGATGGGCTCAGCATGTGACCCCAACTCCCACCAAGATCTCCTGGTGGTCATGCCTGGGTGCAACCCCCAAACTCACCCCAAAAAAAGTGCAGGGAGGGGATTCTTCCCCCTCTGTCCCACTCTGGGGAGACCCCACCTGCAGCTTTGGGGTCCCCAACATCAGAGGGAGCTGCTGGAGCAAGTTCAGAGGAGCCACAGAGCTGCTCCAAGGGCTGGAGCCCCTCTGGAGCCTGGCTGGGAGAGCTGGGAATGTTCCCCTGGAGAGGAGAAGGATCCTGGGAGAGCTCAGAGCCCCTTGCAGGGCCTGAAGGGGCTTCAGGAGAGCTGGAGAGGGGCTGGGGACAAGGGATGGAGGGACAGGACACAGGGAATGGCTCCCAGTGCCAGAGGGCAGGGATGGGTGGGATATTGGGAAGGAATTCCTGGCTGGGAGGGTGGGGAAGAGCTGGGATGGAATTCCCAGAGGAGCTGTGGCTGCCCCTGGACCCCTGGAAGTGTCCAAGGTCCAGCTGGAGCAGTCTGGGACAGTAGGAGATGTCCCTGCCCATGGCAGGGGGTGACACTGGATGGATTTCAATCCCTTCCCAGCCAAATCCACGATCCCAGCTTGGCTGTGTCTTGGATGTGTGGTTCAGATGTGAGGCCATGGTTGTTGCTGGTGAGCACAGCCTGGATGGTGGCAGCACCAGGAATGTGCCAGCACTTCCCAAACACCAAAGGAAATGATCCTGGTGCCCAAAGGCCACAGAGCAGCAGAACCTCCCCGGGGACGCATCCCAAGGGAAGGTTCCAGTGCAGGCTCCACTCTCATCTGCACAGAATTCAGGCTACAGGCCTTTAAATGACTGAATTAGGCAAAATTTGGTGTTTCTCCAAGAATCCTCCGGAAATATGCTGCAGGAAAAGCAAACTCATCTTAAAGCTACACGCACGCAGGCTGAGCAAGTTTTCCACTCCCAAGGACTGGGATGGAAAAGACCTTTCCAGTCCTACCCGGCCCTTTTTTCTGGCCAGATCAAGCTTGTTCCCTCTGCTGGAATCTCGGGGGCTTTGTAGAAACCTCCTGTAGTTTTTTTGAGAGCTCTTGCAGCATTTTGGGCATGTCCCATCAAAACTGGGGGAGAGCAGAGGGATCCCAGATCCATGGGGTGGATGAAGGGAGATGTCACTGTTGGACACAAAATGAGTTACACAGACCCAGTTGGAGGTGTGGTGAAAGAAAGGGATTAGTTTATTTATTTTTTCAGTATTTATAGGTTTCTGACCACGACCAGTGATTGGATAGTCAGGTTAACACTTTCCTAACCACACTGGCCATGAGAGACATCCATCAAAAGGTATATCTTTAATAGAATGTATAAACACTTTTGTTTATAGTCACTTTCCTGGGAAAGTGGCTAGAACTTGTAGAAAAACGATATCAAAGGCCTGATTCTCAGGGCAACAGGGAGACCCTGGTGGAGCTCCTGGAAAGGACAGGGCTGGTGACAAAGCCCAGGGCACCAAATGCAGGCGTGGTTTGGGAAAGCAGGCGTCGTGAGCGGCATTTGGCAGCGCTGCAGTCACAGCGAGGGGCACCAAGCATCCTCCTCATCCTCATCCTCCTCCAGATCCAGCACCACTTCCCACCCCAGCAGAGCAGCATCCCACCGAGGAGCTGGTGGATGCTCCAGGAGGGTCCTGGCCGGATCCTGAGCAGGACACCCCACCACATCCCTCTCCTGGCCGGGCCAGCCCCGGGCCAGCGGCTCAGGGTGATTCATCCAGCAGCCAGCTCGGCCGGGAGCTCGCCCGCAATTGCGACACCGTGGGGCTGTTGAAGGCAGCCAGAGCCGAGCCCGGCATCCACGCAGCTTCCTAACACACCCCTGGGGTTGCTATCAACATCCCTGTTGTTCTTAGCAATCACATCCATCATTTATCACCCCGGCGTTACAGCAGGGGCCAGGGTGTGACCGCGCAGGACGAGGTGGTGGCGCTCCCCAAAAGGGGCTTTGGGGTGCAGCCACCCCCCGGCGAGCAGGGAGTGCACAGCCCTGTCCATAACCCGATGCAACCCTCATTTGTCCAATCATCATTTTATTCACCTTTAATTTCATTCAACCCTCATTTGTTCAACCATCATTTTATTCACCTTTCATTTTATTAACTTTTCATTTTATTCACCTTTCATTTTATTCACCTTTCATTTTATTCGCCTTTCATTTTATTCCACTGTTGTTTTATTCAGCCATCGTTTGTTCAACCTTCATTTTATTCACCTTTCATTTTATACAAACCCTCATTTGTTCAACCTTCATTTTATTCAACCTCCATCTTTACTCAACTTTCTCACTTCAACAAGCCCCCGGTGCTTCCCTGCCGAGGGAAGGGGTAGTAGGGAAGCTCCTCTGTGAAGTTTCTTGGCAAAGCCACCGGCCTCGACTCCCAGATCCAGTGCTCCATCCCACGCCAGGAGTGTCCTGGCAAAGCTACATCTCCTGTGCCCTCCCACAGCAGCTCGGCTGCACTTTTGGGAACAGAGCCCAGCATCCTGCATCCCATTCCCCCTCTCCAGCTGCCTCCGCAATCCCACAGGTGTTTTATTAACAAAAAAACACCAAAATCCTTCTCCTTTTTCAGCACAAATGTTTTGTCTGAGGTTTCAAAACCCTGCCAGTGTCATCACAGCCTCCACCCCGCTGGCTGGGACCCCTCACCTACATCCTGCAGGAGAGGTGCAGATGGGCACAGCAGCCGTGCCAGAAACGCCTAAGCCAGGCAGAGATCCGTCTCTCGCTGGAAATCCACCCAGCAGAGCCTCCCTCTTTGCAGAACCTCTCTTTTTGGAGATTCCAGGGCTGGGAATGGCATCCTCAGGCTGCCAGGAGGGAGGCAGGAGCCCGGGAATGTCCCTGCCGGGGATGGTTCGGGTTATGGAGTGCAGGGTTTTATTTCTAGATTAAAAAAAGCTTGCAAAGAGCCAGGCACAGAGGTGATTTATGTTTATTTTGCTCAGTTAATAACCCGTGGCACGTCCTCCCCTGCGGCGTTAGGGTGGATCAGACAAAGCTGCATTTAAATTACAACCGTGCCCGATACTTATTTTTTAATATATTTTTATGGTCGCCTTCCCCATTTATCGTGAGCTAGAAAAATGTCCAGGCTGTGCCAAAAGCTGCCTGAGGATCCTGAGGGCTGTTGGGGTAAATTCTTGGAGTTTAGACCCTGGAAATGTGGGAGAGGCTCTTCAGATCCGTGTTGGAGTGGTGACATCCCTGGGCCTGCTCCAACCTGAGCCTCCCAAGGGTGACAGTGGGACCCCTCCTGCTCCTTGAGGGCCTCAGCAAGTTTTCCCAGGAGTTCTCATGAGCCTCGGAGATTTTTTGGGATGAGGTCAGTGCCTGCTGGGATGGGGTGTCCTGGCAGGATTTTGGGGTTAAAATCACCCTGTTTTGGTGCTTGCGGCTGTGTCAGTTCCCAGACAAATCCATCAGCTGTGAGATCCCAACCCACCCAGATTTAGCTTTCCTGAGGTTCTGGATCTGCTCTGAAAAGAAGTTCTGAAGAAGTTCCAAAAAAATGTAGAAGGAGAAGTACCTTTTCTACCCTTTTTCTGCCTGGATGTGGCTCAGATCATGGCAGTTTATCAATTTCTCAGGTGCAGACTGACAGGGAGCAAGTCAAATATCACTTGGAATGGTGGAATTCCATGAATATAAAATTTAATAAATTAAACTAATGAGGTCTGGGTAAGGGGGCTGGCAGCTGGAGATACACAGGATGATTCCATGTATCCTTGGGGAACACAGGGCTGGACTGGACATTCCTGGAGCCTGTGAGAGAAGCAGGAGGCTCTGGAAGGGGATTAATTCCTGCTCTTTACACTCACGGGAAGCAAAGCGCCTGGGCAGAGAGGATCCGGGTGGGAAGTTTGGATGGAGACGTGGGGTGCCGGTGTTTTGGAGCAGGGAAATTCTGGGAATCATTCCTGCCTCAGGCCTGGGATGGCCTGGCCACGTCTCCAGCTGTGCCCGGAGAGTGAAACTGGCTCTGAGCACAAAGCGAGGGCCCTGAGTCATCCCAGGATCCAGGAATTGGGGCTGAGGGGAAGCACCAGAGCAGGAGGCTGAGGAGAAGCTTTGGGCTTGGGAAAGCTGGGCTGCTTCCAGCAGGAAGGGGAGGTTTCTCTGCATTTGGTGTGTGATGGGATCCAGCCTCTGTGGGGTCTCGTCCCTGTGTTAAGACATTCCCTGCCCTGGGAATGCTGGCAAAACACTTTGGAGTGAGGGGGCAGCCAGGAGAGGCCGTTCCCAAGGAAACCTTTCCCATCCTGGCTGGAGGGGACTCTCCCACCCTGGATCTTCCATGAAAACTTTTTCTGTGTTTCTCCATATTTTTTCCTCTTCCTCCCAATTTTCTTCCCGACGGAGAGCCCACGACAATCCCGCGGCGTAGCGAGGCTGGCATAATGGGATGTGACATTTCTCAGCACGGAAGGACTCACAGGGTCAGGGCCGAGAGGCTCCTTCAGGCACCATGCCCAGGCTTGGTGGTGACAGGAAAAGCGAGGCTGGGCTGGAGGGTCGGCATGGGAGCACCCCATGCCCCAGATCTGGCACCAGGATCCCGCTGGAAGCGAGCTGCTGTGCAGGCAGGCGGCTGAGCTGGGAAATGCCAGAGTTTGGGAGTGCTGGGAGCTGGCCGGGCCCTGCCCTGCTCTCTCCTGGCCTCCCTGCGCGCTGGGATAATTGGAAGGAGAGTTTCTCTTGGATCGGCTGTTTGCTCACATGCTTTTTGTTGGAAAGCAGGACGAGCCTGGATGTTTCTGGGAGCTGGGGGAGGAGTGGTCCTCTCCACTGCTGCAGGCTTTGGTGAGGAGGAGGAGGAGGAGGAAACCCCAAAACCTTCACCTTCCTCTGCAACGGTGGAACAGATCCACATCCACCTGCAATTAGCATCTCAGCCTTTTATTCCCCGTTCCAGCCTCTCAGGGAAGCTGGGTTGCCATCCCAGCGGCTCGACCCTTCCAGGGATGCTCCCCTGCGCTCGCCGAGCCAATTCCTCCATCCTGACCTCATTCCAAAGATCACAGGAATTGAGGAGAACAAATCTGGGCTCCCGCTGGGCGGGCTTTGAAGCCTCTCTGCCCTGTCCAACTCCTGCTCGTGAGGAGCAGCGCAGGAGGAGCCCCGGGTGCCCGGGATCGGCTTCCCCTCGGGAAATTGTTGGTTAATCCTGGCCGGCCCCTCGGCTGCTTCCCATGGGATGCAGCCCCCGCACCTGGCTGAGCCCCCCCGGCGTCCTCGGGGCCGGCTTGGGACGCGCTCCCGGCGAGGCAGGAGCAGCCCAGCCCTGCTCGGCTGCACTTCCCTGGGTCCCATCCGTCATCTGTTTGTCCTGGTCCCCTGCCAGCGATTGTGCCGATTCCCACACCCACTTTCCATAACCCTCCGTCCTCGCCCGGGCGAATCGCTGGCGAGAGCTCGCCACCCATCCCTTTCCCCTCCTCTCCGATGGGATCAGACACGTTCTGGAGAGGGGGGAGAAAGGGAAGGGGGTGAAAAGAAAACAAAAAGATCAAGAGGAAAACACAAGGTGACTCACTGCCTTTTAATTTATTTGTGTTTATTTATTTATCCCCCCCCCCCCGCCTCGGCTGCGACGTGCAGGCAGCACCGAGGTCTGGCCGTGAGCTTCCAGGGAGCCGCCCTCCGTGCCCAGGGCACCAGGAATGAGAGGGATAAAATTCCCCGCTCCTTTGGAAGGAGGAAAAGATCGCGGAGAGGAGCTCCTGGCGGCACAGATTTTTCAGGCTGCCCAGGTCTTTGCACGAGCATCCCGTGCCCCGCCAGCTCTCGACACCAGCCGGCACAGACCGGAGGGTGGGAATATCTAATTCCACCTCCTACACCGTGTCCTCGGCAGGGGAAAGAGAGAAAGAGGAGATAAAAGGCTGGGAAGCTCAAATGGTGTCATTAGGAACTATTAATGCTCTCATAAAAGGGCATTAATAAATGCGGCAGCTCATCAGTGTCCATTAGCTCTGCTCGTGGCAGGGATCTTTGGGAGCTGCCGGAGTGTGATGCTCCCCTCGTCCTCACCGGCGTGTCAGCAAAGGGGAAAAGGGCTGAAGGAGGGGGTTATTCCTCCTACAAACCATTTCCTGAGCGAAAAACAAGGAGAAAATGCCACAGGGCCTCACACCCCACCTCTCCAATCCCTCCCAGATCCCCGCAGCCGTGCCCAGAGCTCGTTCCTTGCTCCCAGGACAGCTGTTTACTACTAAAGAAAAGTTAAAAGGCAGGGTTTGGAGCGTTCATCCCGAGTTTCTCCCTCCCGCCCTCTTCCTGCTCTCGCCTCTTAAAAAGGAGCTTTATCCTTTGACTCTCCCATGCCCGAGGCTAGCGAGGAACCCGAAGCATCTCGGGGCGATCAGGCAGCCCACATCAACGGGCAGGGAAGCAGGGAGGAGGCCCGGCCTGGCCCGATAAGCCCCTGGCAAAGCCAGGAATAGCAGCGCGGTCCCCGCACGGCGCAAAGAAACCCGCAGTCCCTGCCTTTGAAGAGCTGGGGCTGGCAACCGGCCCGGCCCACGGCGAGCTCGGGATGAGCCTGCCCCGGCGGGCAGCGGCACATCTGGGGCAGCGGGCACAGCTGGAGGTCTCGGGCACATCTGGGCGGAGGAGGTGTGGGTGGGCTTGGCGGTGCGCATCTGGATGGTGCGGATGTGCACATCTGGATGGCGCAGGTACGCGCATCTGCACGGAGCTGGTGTGCACACCTGGATGGTGCGGGTGTGCACATCTGTACGGAGCAGGTGTGCATATCTGGACGGCATGAGTGTGCACATCTAGACAGCGCGGGTGTACACATCTGGACAGCATGGGTATGCACATCTGGGCAGGGCCGCAGCCGCCCCCGGGCCCCGCATGTCCCCTGCAGCACCCCCCGGGTGCTTCTCCCCTCCCATCCTGCTCTGAGACTCCCCCCCGCCTGTGGTGCTGGGCACCCAAACCTGCCCAAATCCTCACTCATGGCCTCCCTGACACCGGGACATTTGCGGCTCCGGCTGCAGGGGTGGTGAGCCGATATCCCAGGATCTGAGCGGGCTACCTGGTGACCTTTGGCATGCCAGGGGCAGCTGGCAGGAGGCCGCCATTGGCCATGACTCAGCGCAGAGCAGCTTCCTTTGGAGGGAAAGGGAAGCTTTGATCACGGGGAGCCGAGGCACCAAACTCTGTTCCCCACGTGCACTTTTGCTGGGAGTTATCTGAGGCATCTTTTTTTTTTTCGGGATAATAACTCCCAGGGCAGGTTAGGACGGAGTAGACCTGGCAGCGGAGCATGTGTGGGCAGGACTGGAATAACGGGTGCCGTAGGAGAGGATTTACGAGTGCCGGGAGGTTGGGAATGGCCGGGAATAGCACAGCAGGTCAGGGGTGAGGTGGGATGTGCGGGGCCAGGATGTGGATGCAGCTCCTGTTATCGTCCCTTTGTCACCCATCTGGTCCCCACAGGATGCTCAGTGTCCCAGGAAAGGCTCCCTGCTCCCAGGAAACATCCCAGGATGGAGATGGGAATCCAAGCCTCCAGTGGGACTCACTCTGCGAACAGGAGTTTCTGTTGAGAGCAAAGCTAAAGCTTTGCCATGGGAACGCTGGTGGAAATCACCACAATCCCACCTGGAATGGGCCAGCTCTCCCAAACACCGGTGTGCTGAGCAGCACCAAGGCTTTTCATGGAATTATTGAGGCTTTCCCGGTGTGCCACATCCTGAACCTCTGGCCTGGATCTCCAGAGCATTCACAGTCTCCCTGTGCAGGTGACACCAGCGTCACCACACTGCCAGGGCACTGTGGGTAGAGCCCCTAGATCCCAAATAGCCAAAGAAAAGCCCTGGCACACTCCTTCCTGCCCACCCTGCAGAAGCAGCTCCCAAATGATCTTTACAAGGAAAGCCCACAAAATACTGGAAAATGAATCCCTGGGGAGAAGTGGGCACAGCTGGAGGGGCAGAGGGGGTCCATCGCCCCATATTTCTCCTGACAACCCCAGTTTCACCTCACCTCCCTCTTTTTGTCCTTCTAGGGTTCGGATCTGAGGGTTGGGAAGATCAGAGGGAAAGTCCTGACAAGTGAGTGCAGACCCCATATGAGGGGTCTCAGCCAGCTGGGAAGAGGGGGTGGCGGTGCTGGCTGGGGTGGGCACCCCAGGACATGAGGGGGGACACAAGGGGGGACACGAGTAGCTCCCCAGGGCACAGCTGGGCACTGCCTGAAATAGGGGCCACTTTTTCTCTTCTTTTTTCTAGAGGCAAAAGTGGTTTAAAAACTCCCCAGAGGCTGGAAAGGCTCCAAACCAGTGCAAAAAGAGGGGGGAGGGATAAAACCCAAAAGAAAAACAAAATATAAAAGCGGGTGAATCCTAACAACTCCTGTGATGTTGCAGGAACAAAGACTTTTGGTTCAAAAAGGGGCCACTTTTGGCTTGAGGAGGTCACACCCCAGGGGAGAGGGGCTGGGGACTCACCTGGCCGAGTCCTGGAGGAGCTTCAGCTTCCTGTCTGTCCCTTGGTGTCACATCCTCCTGTCCCAAATGGAGACCAAGGGGTGGCTGTGCTCCCATGGATGTCCCTTTCCCAGGAACAGCCAGCCCTCTCTGTCCTCAGCAGCTGGACATGCCCTGAGCCAGCTGCAAGGCCCACATCTGGGCAGCTGTGCGCTGCTGCCTCCCAGCCTGCAGCACAGTGTGGACCCCAAGGTCCCTCCTGAGGCAGCCCTAGGGGTGCTGACCATGCCCTGGTGGGGGGCTGAGGGTCTCAGGTTTGTCCCCCCAACACTCCCCCCCCAGCCCAGGGGAGGCTGCACCCAGCAGGGAGGGTGCAGTCATGGGGAGGGGGATGGAGGGGAGGTCAGGCCACTCCGGGATGTGGCAAGGGGCTGCTTTTGGTGGCTGCTCTGCCCATGGAACACCTGAGCTGATGATGGTGAGGGGTCACAGTACAGGGAGCTGGGTGGGAGAGCCAATCCCAGCCTGGAGGAGGGTGATGGAGGATGGGTTCCAGTAGGAATTTCAGGTCAGAGGGATGCTCAGCCCTTCTCTTCTGCATCCCAGGTTACAGCCGGCCCAAGCCCGGGCGCTACAGTGGCTACCACCGCTACCAGTTCCGCCTGTACCGGCAGCCGGCACACGAGACCATCGCCCTGAGCTCCGAGGAGAACGACTCGCTGAGTAAGGACCTGCTGTGCCTTCCATGCCAGCCCCGAGGGGCTTTTCCAGGGCTATGGATAATGCTCCGGCAGGCTGGGGATGCTGCCTCGGTGCAAAGGGATCCTTACAGGGGACGTGGGTGAGGTGTTATATCCTTGCCAAGCAGCAGAAACCCTTGGAAAACGTCTGGTAACGGCCTGGCTAGCGGGATCGGAAGCCAGGAGAGATGTGGGCTGTGAAATGCAGCCCTTGCTGGCACATCCCCCCAGCCCGAGCCGCAGGAGTTGCATCACCGGCACCTCAGAGCAGGCGGATAAGGATCAGCCCTGGAGAAGGTTTAGCAAGGGATTGCTCAAACCGGGCTGACACAACGCCCGCCAACTCCCAGCTCCCCAACTCCTCCCCGAGTCTTTCACAGAAGGGATGGAGCAGGCGAGACCCCCGAGATGCCCAAGGGCACCATTCCTGCTGCTCCATCGAGGGGCACAGGGCAGCCTGCGGGATACCAGGATGGATCCATCCTCCTCCCTGCCCTGCCTGGAACTCGGGGTTCTGCGGCCCACGTGGCCTCCACAAGGGAAATTTCAAAACTTTCCCAGCTGGGACCTCATGAGCAGGGCTCGACGGGCAGGGCAGGGCAGGTCTGTGTGTCTGGGCTGTGCTGCCTCAATCACCACGGCCCGGAGAGGGGGGCTGGCTCCAGAGGGCTCTGGGACAGCCCCTGACCCTTCCCCTGGCATTGAACAGTGCTCATCCCACAGCTGGAGCGGGATGAGGCTGCCACGAGTCTCCCTGCGGGTTCTCCTTGCCCTTGGCTTAGTTTTCTGGCTCATTAGTTCCACTTCCTAATGACACCGCTGCTGTCACCCCCCTGCCAGCGGAGCCAGCCCCTCATTCCTGCTCAGAGGAGGGGGCTCCATGTTGTCCCCACATTTTCATCGCAGCATCCCGGAGCTGGGAAGGGAAGCAGAGACATTCCAGATAAATCCTCTTATTAGCAGGATATGTGGCTCCAGCCCCCCAAATGTCACCCCCAAAGGGGTTCAGCCACCCTGGGGAAGGTCCCCCACCACCCCACTGTCCCCAAGGTGTGGGGTGGCCGGGCATTCCCCAGCTGGCACTGTCCCCATCCCATCTGTGTTTCCCAGCCCTTCCTGCGCTTCCTGGGAAAGACACAGTGGATATTTTTCTGCAAGATCCAACGCCTGAGCATCGTTTGTCAGGCAGCTGTGGGTGTCTGGCCGGGGCTCGTGTTTAAGGACTTGGTTGAGGGTTACTTTTAACCATTTCACTGCTTCAGCCCATCCTTGGCCTGGCCAGGGGATGCTGCTGGACTGAGACACTGACAGCCCATCATCTTTATTCCCAGGGAATGAGCCCTAAAAGCAACCAGAGGACAAGATTTTGCTGTCTTGAGGGTTTTAAATAAATCCATCCCCAAGGCAGTGGGATAAGTGCTGATGGATCTGCTGGTGCATCCAGCCCTGTGGTACATGGAGAGGAGCAGACACCTTTGGCAGAAGGTGGGAACAAGGAGGAGGTGACCCCAATCCCAAAGGATCATGGATGAGGTCCCAGCCCAGATCTGCCTTGCTCCTCTCTCACAGCAGAAACGATGCAGGCTCTCCCGGCGATGCCACAGGCACAGTTGGCATCCTTGCTCAGAATTTCCCATCTTATTTGACCTCAAATGAACCCCTTCTCACTGCTTTTACTCTATCCTCCATCTGCTGACAGTGACATTTCTGTCTCCCCAAGGATGGGGACAGCCATCACCACCAACCCTGGACAGGGATGTGTCCTGACCAGGCACAGGGAGCAGTGCTGGCCCAGCCCAGCCTCGAGATGTGTCCAGCCTGCAGCGCTGCATCCTTGTGCTGGGATGAACATCCCCGTGCTGGGATGAACATCTCCGTGCCTAGCATCCCTCCCTCTGGCAGTTCATCCCCTGGCAGAGCTGAGCCCCACCGGAGAGCTTCTGCTCAGCTCCCAGAAGCATTCCCACCTGGCACGGGATGTGTTTTGGAGGCCAGACCAGGGCCGGGGGAGGTGACAGTGCCAGGCGGGATGGCAGGAGCTCGGCCGGAGCCTCCAGAAGAGGGCACTAAACCAGGACCTGCCCGCGTCGCCTGTCCCTGCTCCTGGGAAAGATCCCTGGGAATTCAAATCGCGAGGGGCAGCGGCGAGCATGGAAAACAAATCCCTGCTTCTTGTCCCTCCTTGCCTGGCTGTGCAACGCCAGCAGCTCAGAGAGAGTGGGAACATTCCCACGGTGGCTCCGGTGTCCGCCTGCCGTGGGGATGTCCCAGCTGGGATGGCACTGACGGGCACAGGCCGGGTGCTAGGGAACTGCAGGACCCGTGCGCGTCCCCCTGTCACTCGTGGTGATGTGGAAATCAGTTGTTTACAGCAGAGCTGTTTCTCCAGGGCGGCTCTTGAGCAAAAATCTTGTTTCATCAGAGAAAAAAAGCCATGCTGATCCTTCCCCGTGAGTGTTTCTGATCAATCCCAGCACCAGCCAGCTCTGTGTGACCTCGGGCAAAGAACTCAGAGCCTCAGTTTCTCCTCTGGAGTCTGATTCACTTCAGGTTTTGTGCCATGAAATTGTCACCGAGCCCCAGCTCCGTCCCCACTCAGGCCCGAAGGTGGGGACATTTGGGGTGTCCCCACAGCTCTTCCTGCCACCCAGCCCACTTCTCTCACAGCCAGGAGTGTTACAAGCCGTGGTTGTGTTTTGGGGAGACGCAAGATAATAATCTGTGGTCTGAAATGTCACAGCCACCGTCGCATCCCGAGGCGGCAGCACTCACCACAGGCTCTCGATCCACGGAAAATCCCTCAGCCGGGGGAATTCAGGCACCCACCAGACCTCGGCTGGGCTGCTGGGGAATTAAAAGTTCCCCCACAGCTTTCATCGATTGGGGGTCTTTAATTAGCATAAAACCTTGATGCTTAATTGCACCTGAGTTCATCCCTCTGCTTCCACCTTTTCTTACCAGCTCCGGCATTCCCAAAGCCCCTCCTGCCCTGGAAAACCGGGAATGGCTTTTTTCCCTCCAGGAAATTTTGCCTCGGGGAAGCAGCCAGTCCTCTGGGGAGCAGGGACAGGGATGAGCGCGGCCAGCCTGTGGCTCCATCCCTCTCCAGCCCCGGATCGGGGCCGCGGCATTGACTCATGAGCCGACCTTGTGAGCTCCAATCCGATCCACCCAGCTGGAAAATCGGGTTGGACTGGGCGCCGGCGGGGAGGGAAAGGCCGCGGTTGGGACGAGAGGCGGCGAAGGGCTGCGGGGAGAGTGCGGTGCCGGCCCGAGTCCCCGGGTGTCACTTAATGGTGACCAAAGCAGCTGCCGGCCTTCCGCCCACCTCCGCTGGGACATCATTAATCTTGGCAGAGAAAGCATCAGGGCTCCCATCAGGAGAACATTGCCGCTGATGAGGCTGATAAATTACAGCCGGGGGGGCCGGGAGAGGAGGGGATGGGAGTTTGGTGGGGGTGGGCAGGAGGCAACGGCAGCGCTGGGAAAATCTGTGGGATCGGGTTGGATGCCGAGCTTCCCAAGGCCAGCGGTTGCCTCGTGCCTCAGTTTCCCCATCGGGCGCTCCAGGCTCAGGCGGCCGCGCACGTGTGGGTGTCAGCGGGCACTCCTCTTCCTCCGGCGGGTGCGTAGATAAGGGCCAAGCGGGATGATTTAATCCTTTGGGAAATGAGCTTGAAACCGGACCAAGCCACGGATGAAACGCCGTATTGTGGCAGGGAGAGAGGGGACAGTGACACCGCGACCTCGGCTCCCCGCCTGGCCCCTGCTCCTTTCCCGGCTCCATGATGCCAGTGACTCACAGTCCCCAGCCCTGGGAGCCAGCCGGGCTCATTTGGGATGGTTGGCACGGGGAGGTCACCCGGAATGGCGCACCCGCTCTGGGGATGCACCCCAGGGGTTGGATTTGGGGCAGGGGGATCCGGCGCCCCCCAAATCTGGCACCCCCCCACGCATTCCCCACCTTTGCCACACCCTCGGCTGCCCCGGGGCTTTCCCTACCCCGACAGGCCTGGCACAACCGGTGCCAGGGCAGGTAGAAAAGTAGGTCAGGAAAAACCCCGGCCCCACACGCGGGGCGAGGGCCGGGGCCGGCGGCTGCAGCCCCGCCGAGGCTCTGCCTCCCCCGGCTCCTTTCATCCGCGAGCATCAGTGACAGCTCCGGCACCCCTGGGAGTCGGGGGTGCCGCGTCTCGCTCTCACCCCGGTCCCGCGTGGCTCCGGCTGCTCTCCCGTGGGCTTTTCCAAACACTTTGAAACCCTCCGGATGAAAGGCACCCGGCAGAGGCTGCGGGCGCAGCGGGAGCGGCCCCCCCCCGAGGCTCCATCCCCTGGTGCCACCTTCAGCGGGACCCCCAGCACTGAGGGGGTTGGGCTGGGACCCCGAAGTGAGGGCCTACCCTTCCTGCCAAGGTGGAATTTGGGGATGGAGGTGCTCGAGTCTGGCGGTGACCCCAGTGCAGGACATTGGGGCTGCCCTTGCTCTCAGCTTGGTTTTGGGGGGGTGGCAGGGGACACCTGGGAGCCTCCAGCAGCAGCCTGGTGCATTCCAGCATCTCCAGCATCTCATCCCAGCTGGAATGTGGGATGCAGGGTCGTTCCTGAGCATCCTGTGAGCTCCTTCCTGGGCCCTGGAGCATCCCAGCCGCGGCCTCTCACAGCTCCTGGAGGTCACAGCGAGCGGTGCCGTCACCACGAGAATCTCCAGAGTTTTTTTTTTGGAGCTCAGAGCCCGAAGTGAGAAGCAGGTGGGAGCTCCACCAGCTCCCCGAGCCATCACCACCCCACGCAGGTGATGCAGCAGCTCAGGTTTTGCTCAGCACTTTTGCAAGAGCAAAGGGGACGCTTCACTCCGGTCGGGGTTGAGATGTGACAGCAGATAAAGGCTGCCAGGCTGCCGCGTGACATTAAAGAGCCGCCAGGAAGAGGAGAGGACAGGTTTCAGATAAACAACGGGCCCCTTTCCCCGGTGGCCCACGAGGAGGGGCAGCGTGAGCTGTTTGGGTGCCAGGGAAAGCCCCTCCGGTCAGAGCAGGATGCTCCGGAACCGCCAGCCAGACCCAGGCTCGGTGCCCGACCCTGGCAGGGCACCGGGGAATTTCTGCCCCACAGGGGCCAGGGATGAGGGAATCCCTCTTGCCTTTCGCCCTGGAGAGGGCTTCCCTGCTGCCTACCTGGGCAAAACCACAGCTGGATCCAGCACAAGCTGCCTTCAGATCCCTCCTCCAGATCCTGGGGTCAGGGCAGGCAGCAGGGGAGGAGGGTCAGGAATGAGGAACCCCCTTGGCTCAGTGAATGCCAGTGAGGGGGACGGGGGATCTCCTGTGACACTCCCAGGGGGATTTCTAGCCAGGGTGGGTTTGTAGGAAGGTTTGCTCCAAAGGTCAGGGGGCAGGAGAGGAGCCAGCCCTGCGTACCCCCTGGCAGCTCAGAGCTGGGGTCCCTGTGACTCCCCGCTGTCCCTGGGGCCTCCCGGGGTGTGCAGGATGTGGTTTGGGGCAGAGCAGCAGCTGCACAGGGCTGCTCCCCTCTCCAGCCCTGCTCACCCCCTTTTCCTCTCTCCCCAGGCACTTGGGACTTGAAGGACTTCGTGGAGGACTTTGAGCTGGGCCACCCTGTGGCCTCAACCCAGTTCCTCACCAAAAACTACAAGGATTAACTCTGGCCATCCCTTCCTTGCCCTGCACATCCCCACACCACGGAGCCACCTCTGCCCAGAGCAAAGGGACCCCAGAACCCACTGAGGATGAACCCTGCTCCCAGCCCAGAGCCACAGCTCCAACCCCAACCTGTCCCCTCCCAAAGCCAAGTTCTCTTTTCCCCTGGGGGACATGCCAAGAGGTGTCCCAGCTCTCCTGGCTATCCCAGGAATTCTGGCATCACCCCTTCTCCTCCCTTCACCCCGTTTCTGACTTGACTCC
The DNA here is from genome assembly GCF_001522545.3 of Parus major. Taxonomy (NCBI): domain Eukaryota; kingdom Metazoa; phylum Chordata; class Aves; order Passeriformes; family Paridae; genus Parus; species Parus major. Next base: position 2,416,927 of record NC_031790.1, read on the forward strand.
CTGCATGTCCCCCTGGCACTTTGGGGACTTTGAGTTTGATGCCTGCAGCTTCCCGAATAAAATTTGGATGGAGCACACGGGGCTCCGTGGTGGCAGCGAGCGCGGGGCAGTGGCAGCGCCGGGTGAATCCGGGATTTTGGGATCTGCATGGGATGAGCAGACGCCTGTGGGCAATGGGAGCAGGGGGTGGCCAGCCAGAGCCTCGTTTAGGTGACCCCAGGGTCACCCAGGAGGAGACGTGGACAGCAATGCCGGTCCAGGGGTCCCTTGGTGGCATGGCGTGGGAACCGGGCGCTGCCCCAGCCCTGCCTTTGCCCTCAGCCCGTTTCTCTTGGAAAGCAAAACCAAAATTAAAGGTATAAATCAGCAGAGCTCTGCCTACTGGCCACTTAGTTGGACCTCCCTTTTAATTAGCTCCTTAATTAGGCTTTCATCTAAGACTCAGTTTTCTCTGAGGCTCAGATACACCCGCCTGCAGGTCCTCCTTGAGGCACATCCTGGTGACAAAGCCACCTCTGTCCTGTCCATGGCCAGGAATAATATTCCCCCTGGAACAAACCATGGGCAGCGGGAGCCGAGGAAATTTTGCAAGAGGGGGAAACTGAGGCACAAGGGGATGACTCGCTCAGGGCTGTGCAGGGAGGCCTGGGATCCTTCAGAGGGGTGAAGGTTGCTGCATCTCAGCTTTGCATCAGTTCCTGGGTCTGGAACAGAGTGACCTGATCCCAGAAAAACATCTCTGTGCCATCCTGCTGGTCACCTGCCCTGGGTCCCTGGAAGTGAGAGCAGATTTCAGTCCTGCACTGGGGGGTTAAACATGGATTTCAGTCCTGGGGGATTAAACGTGGATTTGAGTACTTCCTGAGGGGTTAAATGTGGATTTGAGTCCTTCCTGGGGGGTTAAACGTGGATTTCAGTCCTGCCTGGAGGGTTAGACATGGATTTCAGTCCTGCCTGGAGGGTAAAACTTGGCCAGGGCTTTCCCTCCAGGAAGGGCTCTTTGCCTGAATCCCACCAGGGTCCCGCAGAGCTCCTGTCCCCTCCAGGAGGGATCGGGGAATCCAAGGGGGATGCAGGAGCAGGATCCAGGCTTGCCCTGAGCACACAACATTGGGTGAAGCTGCAGGAGCTGGCGGGAAGGAAAGTAACAAAAAAAGGAAGCCGGGTAACACCACAAACCAGGGAAAAAAACACGAACCCCGCTGCCACTGGCGCTAAGATTAGCAGCAGAGGAAATGACACTGTGAGATGTCATGGAAGTCTGCTAAAGTTGGATTTCTCCTTCTCTTTTTCTATCCCTGCCCTCGGAGCAGGGTGTAATTGGCCCAGCAGGTTGGAGCGAGGCTCCAGTGTAAATGAGAGGTCACGGCTCAGCTGACATCCTGCAGCCAAGCTCCATCATCCTTCCCTCCCTGCCCTCAGCTCCTTGTGGCTGGGTCGGTTATTTTTGGTGGAGAAAAGGCAATCGGATGTTTATTCTTCTAGGAAATTATCACCTCGCTCCTGGGTTTAACAGGATGAGAGGAGTCAAGCTGAGCTGGGATCAGGATCACCGGGAGCCAGGGCCCGGAGTGATCCACTGCCCTGTGTGACACTGATGGGATGGGGATGGGAATGGGGATGGGGATGGGAATGGGATGGGATGAAGAATGGAAATGGGATGGAGAATGGAAATGGGAATGGGGACAGAGATGGAGAATGGGGATAAGGAGACAGATGGGGTGGAGATGGAAATGGAGGGGGGAAATGGGATGGACAACAAGGATGGGAGTGAGGATGAATATGGAGAAGGAGATGGAGAATGGGGATGGGGATGGGAAGAAAATCAGGATGGAGAAACATGATGGAGATGGAGATAAAATGGACTGTGATGGGATGGGGATTGAGAACAGGGATGGGGATTGGGAGAGGGGAAGAGGATGAGGATGGGGATGGAGACTGGAAATGGGATGGAGAATGAGAACGGGGATGAGGATGAAGGTGAGGATGGAGATGAGGACAGGGATGATCAGGAATCTGCCCAGCTGGCTGCAATATCCCTGTGCTGGGCTGATCCCTGCCAGGACACAGTACCAGGCACCCGCGGCCTTGTGCGGGCACTGGGCCCACTCAGGGCTGCAAACGCAGCAGCTCCGGCCAGCCCTGCACCACAAACTCTCACTGGGATGCATACGAGGCCTCCACGGCGTGGAAAATATTAATTGTGGTTTTCTGGTTCACTTTTTGATTATTTAGAAAGAGCGAAGGGAAAAACTCACAAGGAGGAAGCCACGTACAGTCACTTCGTGCTGGTCCCACCCTCTTTATCTCTCCTTCCATTCGCTCACCATTGGCGCGAGAGAGAAAAGAGAAGCTGAGCCTCTAGACTGCCTAAATGTAGAAAGTTTTGCTTCTAAATCAGTTTGTGATAGAAAGGAAACACGTCACATCCCTGGGGAAGTGGCTGATTTTGAGCAGCCACAACCCCAGCACTGAGCACTGCAATGGAACAGCCCAACACTGAAATAGCTCCACGCTCTGTTATTGTCACCCAGAGAAGGTGTTTTTTTTTGCTGTCTACGGGTGTCATTTTTAGCCTCCAGAGGAAGTTTTATTTGTATTTGTTACCTCGACTTTCCACTGCCGTGGCTTTGTGACTTTTTCATGTGTAGGACTGGGAGAAAACAGAGTGGGGTGAGCTCTGGTGTGGGGTCACTGGGGTGTAAGGTGGCACCTACAGCACCAATGGCATATCCCAAGAATTCCAGCATGGATTCACCAGCCCTGCAGAGCCCAACTGCATTCCAAGGCCACAAACCCATGGAAACACAGAATCCCAGGGATTTGGGGGGCTGTGAGCCCAGGTATGGCTGTGGGAGGGACATAGCTCCCCTTTGCTCTCCCCAGGATGGGGCTCTGAGCTGGGTTTGGGCAATTCCAGCCCCTTCCCAAAGCGAACCCACCCACTCCATGGGATGACTGAGGGAGAGGAGGACGTGGAGTTTCAAAATTAACAATGAACTCGTGAAAATCAAGTGTGCCTGGTAAGCAACAGCAGCACCCAGCAGCACATGGGGGGTGTTCCTTCACAAAACTGGGCTGGAGGCCAGGAGAAGCTCATGCTAAACACAAGCCCTAGGCCAACAGGGTAACAGTTACCTGTTTTTAATAATCACCAAAATAATTAATGGGAGAAAGTCTCAAGGCTCAAGGAGGGCAGCTCTGGGTCTGATGCAGAGGGCCCACCCCAGGAAAATGCAGATTTAAGGCTGGGGGTATTAAGCAGCAGGGGCTGGGGGACACTCCTGGCACACCCAAAGCCTCAGTGGCACCTTGGAATGCCACGGGGACAAGCCAGCTGCCAGGAGCTCAGCAGTGCCAGGCAGCATCTCCCCCTCAGCCGGGGACTTGCTCAAGAAGGGATTAGCAGGATCAGCTGATGATGATCTAAGCACATAACTATATCAACCTGCGAATTAATTACTGATATCTCACACCTCGGAGCTCCTCTATCTGCATATCTCTGCACTCCTCAAGCGTTCCCTGAGCTAAGCTTGGCTGCACCCCCCGGGAAATAGGTCAGGAGCGATAATCCCCAAGTCCCCACGTGCCGCTGGGGATGCTCGGTGTGGGGACCAGGAGCGCTGCTCGTTTTGGGAGCCGACGTGGGAGAATCCCCCGGGCAGCTGAACCATCAGCAGCCGCACGGGATGCTGAGGCACCCGGCTCTCCACGTCAGCCACTGGGTGGGCGACGCCAGAATGATCCAGTGAGGAGCTCCCAGCCCTCATCCTCGTGCTGGGGACACACAAAGCCCCCGGTCTGGGGGTCCCCTCGTGCCGCACGGGTGGGGGTGGGATGCACTGGGAGCTGGGATTTGCTGCTCCAGGAGCCAGCAGCCGGGCGGGCCCTGGGAGAGGCACCTGCGCCGTGGCAGGAATTTAGGGCTCCTGAAGAAATAGGGAAGGCAGGCGAGGCGAGGACAGGGACGTGTCCCCACCTCGGTGTCCGTGCCAGCACCCAGAGGGGACTGGAGGGCAGTGAGGGGCACGCAATGGTCCTGCAGTGATGGTTTCATTAATTAGCAATAATTGATTATTATTGGGCCTCCAAAATGCTGTATAACATCAGAGGAGCTTAGTGGGGCTGTCTGGGGGGCCAGGGCCCTGTTAGAGCTTGGTTTTGGGTTCCTGGACCCCCATCCTGCTTGCTGGGGCTGGACCATTCAGCCAGGCTCTGGCAGCATCCTGGGATGCAGATTCCAGCTGTTCCTGAGGGAAAGCAGCAGCTCAGCTGTGCCCAGAGACGCTGCCAGGCATGGGATGAGCATTCAAAAGATGCTCGGTGGGGAGAAACTCAGCCCAGGTTTTGTTTCCTCTTTCAGCTGCTCCCTGAGCTGCTTTGAGCTGGGTTTGTCTGCGGCAGTGGGAAGCTCCCAGCCTCTCCCACTCCTCCGGGAGCCACGAGCACCTTCAGATGTGGTTTGCCCCAAAACGCTCCTCGGCAGAACAAAAAACAAAAAACAAAAAAACCAAAAAAAAACCCCAAAGCATTTTTGATACAGTGGTCTCAGCCCAGCCGCTTCACGCCTGCCCAGGAGCTGCCGTGCCCCTGGCACTGCTCAGTTTATCCCAGCTGGCTCGGGATGAGGCGGATGCCTGCCGGGCTTTGCATCCCAAGGTGTGGTGGAAAGAGCCGGGTGGCTCTGTCAGCCTCCCCTGCTGCTCCCCGGCCAGGACGGATGGACTCGCCCCGCGGCCCCGGCCCGGCCTGTCCTCACTTGTCGGCAGCTCTCACCTCCCATTCCCTGCCCGCAGCCCCGCCGGTCCTCAGCCAACCTCACATTTCCTCATTGCTAGGAAATGGCGAATTCCCCCCGGGCTGGTTTCAATGGCTCACAGATCCCTCGCCTTTGGCTTCTCCCAGTTTCTCCTGCGCTGCTGCAGCGCAGCCCTCGGGAGCAGCGCTTTTTCCCAGGCACGCAGCCTTTGGAATTCTTGGTCTGGGAGGACATCCCACTCCTCATACCATGCTGGGTTCACCCCTCTATGCTGACACAACACCCAGCCTTTTTTCTGTTGGATGCAGCGGATTTGGGGGATTCTGACGTCCTCTGCTCCTCTCCGTCAGGGAATCACTTGAGTTGTGTCACAGCACAGCTCCAGGAGCTGCGATCCCAGCATCCGGTTCCTCTTCTGTTTCTTGGTTTCACATTAAAAATCGCCTTTGTGGTCCCTCTCCGCAAACCTCTGCAAAAGTGGGGTCACTCCAGGGCTCCTGCCGTGCTGAGGTTGCTGCTGGTCCCATAAAATCATCCTTGGGTTTGCAGTGCCTGATCCCTGGCTGGAATCTCATCCTTCCCACCCCAGCTGCTCCCTCGGGACCACTTTCACTTTGGGCCTACTCTGTAGTTTCCCTGCTAATCAGCTGTCTCCTTATCTGCAGGTCACACTGCGCCAGCTGCCGCTGCTATTGTTCCCCAGCTGGATAATAACAGGAAAGGCTTGGAAAAACCAGACCTGTGTCAGACTGAGATGACCCAGGGGGTCCCAGCTCCCCCAGAGCACTCAGATGGCACAACCAGGGGTCACCCACCCACCAGCCCCTGGGAGCAGTGGGAGTTGTGGGGTCAGAGTCACCAGCCCCTGGGAGCAGTGGGAGTTGTGGGGTCAGAGTCACCAGCCCCTGGGAGCAGTGGGAGTTGTGGGGTCAGAGTCACCAGCCCCTGGGAGCAGTGGGAGTTGTGGGGTCAGAGTCACCAGCCCCTGGGAGCAGTGGGAGTTGTGGGGTCAGAGTCACCAGCCCCTGGGAGCAGTGGGAGTTGTGGGGTCAGAGTCACCAGCCCCTGGGAGCAGTGGGAGTTGTGGGATGCTCTTTGGGGAGAGCCTCCTGAAGGCTCCTGCAGGTGCATCCCTGGCCTCCAGCCATCTCCCAGGGCTGTTCCCTTCAGGAACCAAGCCCAGCCACCCAGAACCCATTTCCCAGGATCAGCAAGGTGCTTGGAGCTCCTCTCCAAAGCGCTTTTCCTCCCCATCCCAAGCTTTTCATCCTGCTGCCGAGCAGGGTGAGGCAGGGCTGATCCCTGCCTTGCCACGGGGGAAACTGAGGCAGGAAAGGGCTTCCCACAGCCACCCACAGAGCTCCCAGAGTTCCCCCCACCAGCCACCTTGGGGTTTGGCTTATGGGGATCCATTCTTTGGGATCTACCCAGGGACACTCCAGGGCAGCAAGTTCTGCCTGTGGGTTCCTTCCTCCCCTGCAGGAGAAGGGAGATGCCAGGCTCCTTTTCCATGAGGGAAATGCCCATCTCCTTTTCCATGCATATTTCAGTGTGAGTGTTTCCAAATATTTCCAGAGGAGGAGGAGGGTGTGGAGTTTTCACAGGCAAATCAGGAAAACCAAGGTGAGGCGGGAGACGGCGTTGGGAAGGACACAGGCCAGGAGGGTGTTGCTCTGGGATCAGGAAGGCTGCCCAGCAGTTTCTCCTGGCTGAAGTTCCCTCAGCCAGAATTTGGCCTGAAATGAGGATTTCCCACGCCCAACAGCAACAAAGAGAGTCTCTCCTCCCCCAGAAATTACAGATTGCCCTGAATCCCATCCCTGCCAATGCTGAGCATCTTTCATGCCAGGCCATGGGATGCTCTGAGAATAAACTGCTGCTGCTGCAGCACATCTGGGCAGCTGTTGTTTGCCAGAGGGAACTGACACCCCTGAAGTGCCTCACCAGCTCAGCACTTGCAAACAAAACAAAACTCACAGCCCAGAGTAACCACGAGGCTCGATCAGATACCCCCACGACGCCCACCCCGTGCTTTGGGTGGCTCAGGGTGGATTTTTTCTCTCTCCAAGCTGCTCGAGAAAAGTTTGTGTTGTCGACCATCCAGGCAGCCGCCTACACACACGGCCCTGGCACAGCCGTCCCCCGGGGGTAGGAGGCCTGTGACCTTTCAGGTCCCCACCAGCCACACTCTGTTTACGGCTCTGTGACCTTACCAGCCCCAGATCTGCATCCGCAGAGAATCCAAGGGCTGCGGAGGGAAGGCTCCGTGCTTTGGTGTGCGCCTCAGGCTCCGTGCCTGAGCGTCCTTTGTAATCCAGGATGAGGTGACAATGATGGTGATCATCGCCATCATTGTGGATCATCCCTCTCTCCCTCTGTGGAGCTCAGAGCCTGAAACCCGGAGCCGTGCGCCGTGTGGAGCTTTCCAGAGCTGCTGAGACACCGAGGAGGACGGTGATGAGCAGCTCGTGGTGTCCCCCCCGGCCTCCAGGGCTCAGCTCAGCCCAAGTGAATTTTAGGGAACCGGTGGCAGCCTCGCCACAGGGCACGAAAACTGGGCTCGTGCTCCCCTCCCTGTAAGTACAATTAAGCTGCCGTTAATTAGGTGAAAAACCCTGACGAGTTCCCCTTTTCGAAGCCCGAGGGTCCCCCGAGGATGCGCAGCGTGCCCGCAGCACCTGCAGAGCTCCCGGCACACGAAGCAGGGCCCGGCCGGTCACAAGACCGAGAAGAGCGGGGAGAAGTCACCCGTCAGGTGACAGCAGCCAGGGGGACACGGTCCCGGCCCCACGGGGACCAGCGGAGTTTTGGCGTGTGGCTGCCCTCAGCATCCTCAGAGGGAGGATCAGGGTGAGGGAGGTGGGAGCTGGAGGCTCTCGGTTCCTTGCTGAGGGGACGCTGCCAGCACCTGGGTGGGTGTTACAGGGTGGGACGGGGTTAAATAATGTCACCGTTTGTCACAACCCCTGCACAGGCTGCGGTAAGGTAAGGGGCGTGGGGCAATGGTGGTGTAAGATTTGGGGAGGGATGGCAGCATTTAATGGGATTCTGGAATGGTTTGGGGGCGGGGGGGGAACCTTAAAGCTCATTCAGCGCCACCCCCTGCCACGGGCAGGGACACCTCCCACTGTCCCAAGCTGCTCCAACCTGGCCTTGGGCACTTCCAGGGATCCAGGGGCAGCCACAGCTCCTCTGGGAATTCCATCCCAGCTCTTTCCCACCCTCCCAGCCAGGAATTCCTTCCCAATATCCCATCCAGCCCTGCCCTCTGGCACTGGGAGCCATTCCCTGTGTCCTGTCCCTCCATCCCTTGTCCTCAGTCCCTCTCCAGCTCTCCTGGAGCCCCTCTAGGCTCTGGCAGGGGCTCTGAGCTCTCCCTGGATCCTTCCCTTCTCTAGGTGAACATTCCCAGCTCTCCCAGCCTGGCTGCAGAGCAGAGGGGCTCCAGCCCTTGGAGCAGCTCCATGACCTCCTCTGCAGCTGTTTCAGCAGCTCCACGTCCTTCCTGTGCTCCCCAGACCTGGGCCCAGCCCTGCAGGTGAGGTCTCACCTGAGCGGGGCAGGGAGAAAGATCCATGTGCATGGAATGATGACCCAGGTTACTGAAACACCCGGATCAGGATGGGTTCACATGAGGCAGGTGTGTGGGATGCCAAAAAAAAAAGTGAAACCTCTCAGCTGCAGGCTCCATCCAGCCTGGGCTGTAATTTAAAACCAGCCAGGAGCCATCCCAGGTGAGACTCTATTTCTCCCCCCCACCGTTGAGTAAAGAATTCTGCTCGGGATGCTCCGACCCATTAAGCTGAGCTGTAACTAAGCCAGTCCAAACCCCGTGCAGCCGTTTCCGTGCCAGTCTAAGTCTGACTCTGTTTATTTTGGCTTAAGGCCGTTCCCAGTCAAACCGCTGTCAGTGCCTGAGCTGTCCCGCTCTCACCAGCCGGGTTTAGCGGCAGGTCCTCGTGACTCAGGAGGTTTAAAGCCAGCCTAAACCCCACCACGGGGGTTTGGGGTGCACCCACAGCTCAAGCCGCCCCGATGGGGCAGGAAATAGCTGCATTCCCAGCGGGAAGCAGCTGCCGGGGGGGTGAGGGGGGGTGGGCAGGTGAGCGCTCACCATCCCGTGTCACTGTCCACCCTCGGGGGGCAGACCCGGGTGGGTGTGAGCCGAGCGTGGGGCTAGCACTGTGGGGATGCGGAGTTTTCCAGTGCAGGGTGAGGAGCTGCCTGCTCCGGAGCAGGAATTCCCAACGGGACCCTCGCCCCTGGGTGCTGAGCAAACCCGCACCCCGCCGCTATAAATCGGGAGGAGCTGGGTGGTGCTGTTCTTACCGGACGCAATTAAGGGTTGAAGAAGGGCGGCTTAATTTTGGGGAGATCCCTGCTGTGACCTGCGGGGCCGTGGGAGCCGGACACGCAGCGGGGGCCCCGCAGCATCCCCGGCGCTGCGGCTGCGGGAGCGCTCCCACCGTGGGAATGCGGTGACGGAGAAGGACGCGGGGCACGCCTGGGGGCCGAGGGTGCAAGCGGGACCCCCTCCTCACCCCCGCGGGTATAGGCGGTGTTGCCCCGGGAGGGACGAGGGCTGTGGATCCCCCTCCGCGCCCAGCACCTCGGCAGCGCCGGGGGCGCCGGAACCGGCGGCCAAAGAAGGGAGCGGAGGCGGGGCCGGATCCAGGCCTTGTATGGCGCTTCCCCTCGGCCGCCCGCCCGCTGCCGCCCCGCTC
>NC_031790.1:2427191-2428740 GCF_001522545.3 Parus major
CGCAGCGACCGTGCCCGGGCCTGGCTGCACCTCCAGAGCCCCCGGTGTGCCCGTGCCCCCCGTCCCCACAGCCAGTGCCCGGTCCCCTCCGCCGCAGCCCTCCCGTAGCCCGGATTTCGCTCCCATGGCAAAGCCGGCCCTGCAGGAATTGGGTAAGTGGAGCTATTGCAACACAGCATTTTTCCATACATTTGCTATATAACTCGGAGGGTTTTAAAGATAGCATCAGTTGGCACACTTAGCACGAAACCACCTAATTACTGACGCCTTGGAAGTGCCAAACTTTTAAAGGGGGGAGGTGAGGTTAAAATCACAGGCGACCAACAAGTGTTACCTGTTTTTAAAGTATTCCAAGCGCTGTTCTCCACGGCAGTCAGGACATGGGAAGAGGGTGGCTCGGGGCAGTGCCATTCCCTCTGTCACCGTTGCCACCACACCGAGGAGCTGGAGGCTTCTGAAGCCCCCCCACCCTGACCCTATCCTTCCTACCAAACTCCACTGCCTGGCACTGTGGCTTTCCCCGCACAGCTCCCATCCCGTTCCTGCGCCAGCCCCGGCTGCGGGATGGGGTTTGTGGCCGGTCCCGGTCTCCACTGGAGGAAAAAACCTCCCGGTATGAGCCTGGCTCTGAACAGCCCCGGGGACGGCCGCAGGGTCAGGCACGGCGGGGGCGGGCTGTCCCCGCTCCCCCGCTGCTTCCCGGGAGAAATGATCCGGGCTGGAAAGGCTAGAGCCTGCCCTCCGCACGGGGACGGCACCGCTCGGCTCGGGGAGTGCAGCGCAGAGGGGAAGACCCCCGGTCCGGTGCACCGTGCCAGGTGCCCTGTGCAGGGTGCCCTGCGTCCAATGCCCGGTGCAGGATGGCTGATGCACGGCCGGTCCCCTGAGCTCGGTGACAAGTGCAGGATGCCCGGCGCCCTGCGCGGAGCTCCCGGTGCTCGGGACAGGATGCCCGGTACCCCTTTTCCGGCGCAGCGTGCCTGGTACCGGTGCAGGATACCCAGTGCTTGGTGCAGGAAGCCCGGTACCCCTTATCCAGTGCGGGATGTCCAGGTTCCGGTCCCCATTCCCCGGTGCAAGATGCAGGGTACCGGGTACCCCTTTCCCGGTGTAGTATGCCTGGTGACCGGTCCCCTTTGCCCGACGTCCGGCGCCCTGTCCCCCTTGCCCGGTGCATGATGCCCCGTTCCCGGTCCCCCTAGCCCGGTATCCGGTGCCCGGTCCCCCTGGGCTGGTACAGGGTCTCCGGTCCCCCTCTCCCGGTCCCCTGTCCCCCGTCCCCGGGCGCGCCGGCCCCGCTTCCTGCTCTCTCCAACGTTCCATTGTGCGGAGCTTCCATTGTGACGTCTCGGCCTCGGCTCGGCTTTGTCTGTCCATATATGGGCAGCTACGTCACGGAGCGCTCCCGCATAAAGGCCCCGCGGAGTCCCCGGCGGAGCAGTCGGGCGGCAGCGAAGGAACCGGCGAGCGGAGCGGGGCCGAGCGCGGGGGGAGCGGGGCCGGGGCTGGGAGCCGGCGAGAGAGACAGAGAGAGAGAGAGAGGAGGGGT
>NC_031790.1:2429715-2440999 GCF_001522545.3 Parus major
GCGGCGCCGACTTTCCCGGAGCGCGGGGTTGGGGGAAATGGGGGGAGGACAGGAGAGAGGGAGGATCTGGGGGGCACAGGTGAGCGCCGAGGGCGGCGGGGGCGGGTGCTCCCCGCGTGTCCCCGCTCCCGCTCGGAGCCCCGCCAGGCTAAACGCCCCCCCCCTCCCATCCCCGTGTTTCTCCTCGCCGGGGCTCGGCGCAGGGAAGGCGGCGAGTTGGTAACGGCGTCGGCGGCCGCAGCCCCGGCTCCGCGGAGTGCCCATCGCTGCCGGGGCTGGACGGGGAGGAAGCCTACCTGTAGCCGCAGGTACCTCCTTCCTCCGGCGGCGCGGCGGTGGGGTGTCCCCCCCACCCACCCCAGGCAGCATCTCGCGGGGGCGGCGCGGGCGGCCCCGCATCGTCGGGACCCCCGGCAGGCAGCGCCGCATATGCGGGGTGGAAGCAGCGAGGGGAAGGGGGCGAGCGGGCCGAGGGGAACCGGTGCATCTCCGCTCCCCGGAGCATCCCCCGGTGCATCCCCGGTGCTCCCTCCCGGGCCCTCCCGGCTCACCCTGCCCCGCTTCTCTCGCACTTTGCAGATAATGTTATGGACATTGGCTTAGCGAACGAAAAGGCCGGTCAGGAATTGTCCTCCTACTCGGGCACTTTTCAACCCGCCCCGGGCAACAAGACTGTCACCTACCTGGGGAAATTCGCTTTCGACTCGCCCTCCAACTGGTGCCAGGACAACATCATCAGCCTGATGAGCGCCGGCATCCTGGGGGTGCCGCCGTCCTCGGGCGCGCTCACCAGCACGCAGAGCTCGGCGGGCAGCATGGGGCCGCCGCAGGGCGAGGTGGACCAGATGTACCCCGCGCTGCCGCCCTACTCCTCCTGCAGTGACCTCTACCCAGAGCCCGTCTCCTTCCACGACCCCCAGAGCAACCCTGGCCTCACCTACTCCCCCCAGGATTACCAGGCGGCCAAGCCCGCCTTGGACAGCAACCTCTTCCCCATGATCCCAGACTATAACCTCTACCACCACCCCAACGACATGGGCACCATCACGGAGCACAAACCCTTCCAGAGCTTGGACCCCATCCGTGTCAACCCGCCCCCCATAACCCCGCTGGAGACCATCAAGGCCTTCAAGGACAAGCAGATCCACCCGGGTTTTGGGGGGCTGCCGCAGCCGCCCCTCACCCTCAAGCCCATCCGACCCCGCAAGTATCCCAACCGGCCCAGCAAGACGCCGCTCCACGAGCGGCCCCACGCCTGCCCGGCCGAGGGTTGCGACCGCCGCTTCTCCCGCTCCGACGAGCTCACCCGCCACCTCCGCATCCACACGGGCCACAAGCCCTTCCAGTGCCGCATCTGCATGCGGAGCTTCAGCCGCAGCGACCACCTCACCACCCACATCCGCACCCACACCGGCGAGAAGCCCTTCGCCTGCGAGTTCTGCGGCCGCAAGTTCGCCCGCTCCGACGAGCGCAAGCGGCACGCCAAGATCCACCTCAAGCAGAAGGAGAAGAAGGCCGAGAAGGGCTCGGGTGGGCAGCCCCCCGCCGCGCCCCCCGCCGCCGCCGCCACCACCTCGCCCCCCGTCGCCCTCGCCCCCGCCGTCACCACGTGCGCTTGAGGGACTGTGGGGGGCGGCGCGGTGGCACCCCTTCTCCTCCCCTTGCTCTCGGCACCGCTCCGGGGGGAACCCCACGGTGTTCAGGATACCGGGGTTGTGCTGCGACGGGTCCGCTCTGCCCGCACTCGGATTGACCGGGTCCAGGCTGCCCGCACCTGGATCCTGCCTGCACTTGGATCGACGGGTCTCGCGCTGCCCGCACCCGGATTGCCCGGACTGGCGCTACCCGCGCTGGGATTTGCCCGCACCACCTGGATCCCGGCTGCCTGCTCCCGCACCTTCCACATCCCGGCTGCTTCCACCTGCACTGCCCGGGGCCGGGCCGCCCGCACTGCCTGGATCCCGGCTGCCTGCTCCCGCACCTTCCACATCCCGGCTGCTTCCACCTGCACTGCCCGGGGCCGGGCCGCCCGCACTGCCTGGATCCCGGCTGCCTGCTCCTGCAACTCCCGGATCCCGGCTGCCCACAACCGCAGCGCCTGGGGCCGGGCTGCCCGCACCCTCCTTGCCCGGTTCTCCCGGATCCCCTGCTGTCCGCACCCTGTTCCCGGATCCCTGCTCCCGCACCTGGATTACTAGCACCTCCCGGATCCCGGTTGGATTGCCCCATCCCGGCTCTCCCGGCTCCGATTCTCCCGCACCCCACGGCCCTCACACGGCACCTCCCGGGTCCATCCCGCCCGCACCCGCCCGGCCTGGCTCCGTGCTGCCTGGGCGGCGGATCCCGGGAATAATCCCGGCTGACCTGGATCCCAGGGCTCGGTCCGACCCGCCCGCCCTGCCGGGGCTGGGTGCTCCAGGATCGGGCCCCCCACACACCCACCCCAGTCCCGTCCTGCCCGGCTCTTCTGGGGCTGGGCTCTCCAGGATCCGTGATGGACGGATGGATGGATGGATGGATGGATGGATGGATGGATGGATGGATGGAGCTGATCTGGCTCCTCTCCTCGCCAGGCCTGGAGCCCCTGTTGTCCCCCCCGGCCCCGTGTCCCCCCCGTGTCCCCAAGCACTGGCTCCCCGTGTTGGAGGTAAGAGGGCTCAGCCCCCCAAGCCGGGCTGGTGGGGCGGGGGGCAGCTCTGCGGGTCCCCCCAACTCCGGGGGCGGCGGGGAACTATGTCCCGGCAGCAGCTTTTGGGTTTGTTTTCTTATTTTTGTTTTCTTTTCCTTTTTATTATTTTTTGTTTGTTTGTTTTCAGCAGAAGAGAAATTCTTTACAGAAATACAGGAAAAAAAAAAGCACCCCAGTATTTTGCTGAATACTTTTTATAATGTGAGATATTTTTATTTTATTTTATTTGGTCACTTTAAAACAACCACCCAACTATGGAGGAGAAAAATCAATTAGTCCTCTATTTTATTATTTTATTTTTTTTTCTTTCTCCTTCTGGTATGTGCATGTCATTGCATGACTGCTCTGATTTTTTTCTTCTTTTGTTTTAATAAAACTGTGCTCAGACATTTAAGCTAAACTAAGCAAAAATAATAATGACTTAAAAAGAAAAAAAAATCTTTGTTGCCAAAAGGTCGTGCTATCCAGGTTTGATGTCTGCATGTGAAAAAAAAACCACAAAAAAAACACATTAAAAACGTACAAAAATAAAGAGAAGAGGAAGAATGCAGTCTAATTTATGTGAACTGAAAGGAACAAAAAAAAACAAACAAAAAAAAAAACAAACCACAATCAGGTTTAACCACACAAACCTAAGGGAATGATATTTTTTGAAAGACTTTTGTATAAAGTTGAGTACTTAGAGAAAAAAAAATCATACCAGATGTAATATATTTTGTGGATGTTTTTATTTCTTGGATTTATAGTACCTTATACTAAGGTTAAAAAAAAAATTATGCTTGATATTGTGAAAAGGTGATAATTTTCACACACATTTCATTTGCTCATTTGTCATGTTGTAATGCAAATATGATAGTTAATGCATACAGCATTTTTAAGGGAAAAAATCAGAAATATTGAACTGATGTATTGTTGTACCATTTGCACTGTGAGCAAATGCTAATGCAGTAAATATATTGTGTTTGCTGACAATCAAAATCTGTAGTAAATATCTTTATTTGCTTAAAAATTATCTATATTGGTTTGGAAAGTAAAAGAAAAAAAGGTTTTAATGTGTAAGGGGAGTGTAAAAAGGGTTGAAATGTGCAGGGAAGTGGGTGCTGTGTCTCTTTATGGGCGACTTTGAAACCTGTCTGTACAGAATTATTTTTTTTTTCCTAGTGCTGTATTTCCTTAAATATTATTTTTATATGATTTTTTTTTAAAAAAATAACCCACTTTTTTTTCTCAGTCCCCCCTCCCTCTCCTTCAGTTCTATCCACAGGACGGCACAGCAAGACCCAGCTGGGTGGCCCCGAAGGCGACTGGCTCCATCCTCGCATCCCCCATTTCCTGGGATAGGGAGAACCCAACCGGGATGGGGGGCACCCAACAGGGATGGGGGGTGGGGCACCCACCCTCTCCCCAAAAATCCGCCACCTCCTTGCTTTGCCCTTGACCTCCCGTCTTTCTCTGCTCGTGCCACCACCGCCTTGACCCCGTCACCATTTTGCCGGCGGCTTCCGCGGCTGCCAGGATAACTTTGGGCCACCAAAGAGGATAGCGCCGCTTCAGCCGGTAATGCCCCCGCGCCCTTCACCCGCCAAATCGTCTCGGGGGCAGTGCCCACAGGGGATTTTTTTTTTCCCAGCCTGGATCACTCAGGATAAAAATAACCTGCCGGGTTTCTGCACTGGCACTCGCACGGGCACGAGGAATGAGTGGGAGAAGGAGTTTTAGAGGCGCTTGGATGTTTGGAGCGGTGGCGTGTGGTGGTTGGATCCTTCTCCAGAGATGGGGATGGAGGACTGAGGCTCCCGGCGCTGGGATTGTGCTGGAGGATCCCAGAGCAGGGCTCTGGGGGTCCCTCGGTCTGCGCGGGTCCAGCTCTGCTGGGGTGGAGCGTGACCGGTTGAGTATCCCACAAAAGTCCTCTTTCCTGAGGCCTTGCTGGCACTGCTGGTGGCTGCCATTGGCACCGTGGTCTTTCCTGGTGTTCCCAGGCTGTGAAAGCCTTGGCAATGTCAGATTTCCAGATTTTTGATTTGGATCTGCAGCTGGGCCTGGAGAAGCTGCTCCGGCCATTCCAGGGCAGCTCTGCCCATTCCAGGAGGTTTGTTGGGAAGGCTTTAGTTTGGGGAAAATCCAGGGGCTGACGGTGACTCAGAGCACAGCTGGCTCAGCCAGGGATGGCATCTTGTGCTGCTGAGGACTTGGCTTTGGAGCGCACGGGCGCGGCGCCAGCTGGGCCCCGGTGTCTCTGCGTGGATTCCTGGTGGTTGAGTGCTTGGTGGCCACACGAAGCTGGATTGGGATGAGCTGGGATTGTCCATCCCTCTGTGCTCCGGAGGTCCTGCAGCCATAAGGGGCTGCGGGATGGTTTGGGAGCCCCCACAGTGACCCCGTGTGTGGCTCAGGTGGGCAGGGACCGGAGCCACCACCCACAGGAAGAGCCACCACAGCCCCCAGCATCACCTGAGGGTGCTGTGGTGCTGCTGGAGGTGCCGGAGGTGCCCATTTCATCTGGTGGCTTGTGCTGGAAAACACTGGAGATGAGATGCCCCAGTGAGGAGCCACCCAAGGTTGCACCAAAGCTTTGGGCTCCTTCTACGGGCGAGGAGGAGAAGGAGGAGGAGGGAAGGAGCCCACCAAGCCCTGGGGGACCTGCTTTGCCAGCCAGGCCCGGGCATCGTGCTGGGCAGGACCTCCCTGGTGTAGAGCAGGAAGGTGAGGAGCACCCTTGGGTGGCAAAACACGGGGAGTGCGTGCAGCACCTTGCACGAAAAATGTTGGTTGCTACGGAAACATGGCACTTTCCATGCCCGTTCTGGGCTATCTGTGTTCTGGGGAGGAGGGAAGGGCTTCCAGTCACGTACCAGCTCCACAGAACTTGCTGCTTTTCCCTCCTCAACGGGAGCACCAGGGTCCTGAGGAGGCCACCAACACCTCACTCCTCCCTGCTGAGGGTCTTCGGGGTTTTGCAGGATGTGGTTGGATCCAAGAGCTCTCCACAGGATGGGATTTGCTGCTCAGGAGGAGCACCAAGAGCTGAGACCCCGTCCCTGGGCTCGGGAGCGATGAGGATCCACAGCCAGAAGCTCCTGGTTTTCTGCTGGAGTACAGATGTTGATGGGATCCCTCCCTGATCTTCTCGCCTCTGGCTCAGCTTCTGGCACTGCCTGGCAGGAGACATCATCCACAGATTGCCTGGATGGTTCTGAATGGCCTGACCCTCATCTCCCACCCCGTGGGACTGTGTGGATCCATCCCCACCCCTGGATGAGCGTTCTGGAGGAAGGGGCCGGACTCATCCTCCCGGCACGTGCCCGGGACAGGAGGACAAACAGCAGAGCCTCCAAGGAAGATGCTCCCTGAGTCCTGTGGCCGTCAGGATGGCAGATCCAGGCTCATCCCAGCTGTGTCTTGTCCCACCCGCTGCACCCCGAGGTGACAGTGAGGGGCATCACGGTGGGGCCAGGGCCAGGAGCAGCAGCCGGCAAAACCTTCCTGGTCCCAGCCTTCCTCTTTCTCCTCACCCTGCCCGTACCTGGATGGGGATGTGAGGGACCCTCCTGGCTGCCTCCCCTTGGGGTTTGCTCTGACACCCCCCAGCACCCCAAAATCGATCTCTTTCCCTCAGGCCACCTTGCAACCTCCCCTTTCCACCCATCCCAGCACAAAATGGAACAACTGGTGGGGGTTGCCATCCTCCCGACTGGTGTCCCTCGCCTCAGATCTGCCCCCCCTGCTCCTTTTGGGCTAATCCCTGTCCTCAGCGGTGTCGGTAACACCTTCCCAGTTTAGCATCATCCTCCCTGGCTGTAATTACCGCGCTGTTTACCTCCACCTGCTAATTGATAAAGCCACTCCTGACGCTCGGCCCGAGCCTCCGCCCCGTGCGCTGGCATGTGGCTGGTGGCACCAGCCCGGTGGCACCAAGCCTGTTCCCACCCCCAGGATGTCACCCTGGGCTGATAACAGGGGCTCCAAGGGCACCCAAATCTTGGGAGGGCTCTGCTGCATCCCAGGGTCACAGATGGTGGTGGCTGATAGGTCAGTGCTGAGGACAAGGTGGAGTTTTGGTCACCAAAATGACTTTGCTGTCCCTCTCGCCCCCATCCAGCCTCCTCAAGGTGGATTTGGGGGATTTCTCCCCAAAATTGCGTGTTCCTGCTCTTCCAAAGGTGACACATATGCCTTGGATTTCCCTGACTGGGGCAGTCCTGCTGCTCCCACTGCTCTGGCCCACTGCAGAGTGTCCCTGGGGAACCCCTGCCCATGGCCATCCTGGGATGCACCCGGAAATCCCTTCCTTGTGCCCTCACCCACCGCAGGAACTAACGCTGGGCATCCCCTCTCCATGCCCTCACCCACACCACGGATGACCCAGGCAATTCCTTCTCCTTGCCCATCCAAGGGGTGATCCAGGCAATTCCTTCTCCTTGCCCACCCCGGGGACTCTCCACAGCTCCCAGCGGTTTAACTCCACTCCCTCCCTCCCCATTTCCAGATTTTCACGGAAATCGGACGAATTTCAGGCTCTTTTCCCTGCGCGCCTTGCCCGTGACATCACGCTCCTCCCGCCATATGACGTCACGCCCCCAGCGTGGCGTCACTGCTGCGCGCGTCCCCGGAGGGGGGTGGATGGGTATGCGCGCTCCCGGAAGGGGCGGGGCCAAAAGCGGCGGCACTTCCGGGAGCGGCGCGGGGCGGAGGGGGAACATGAGCTGGTGAGTGCGGGGGGACCCCCGGGGCGCCGGGAGCACCGGGACAGGGTGGAGGAACCCGCAGCGGGAGCGGAGGGAGGGTGGGATCTGGAGCCGCGGGCACCGGCCCGGCCGGTCCCGGCTCCTCAGCTTGGACACTGCGGTTGAGGAGGAACCGGGGATGGGCCCGGAGCGGGCCCCGGTGCTGAGCGGCCTTTGCCCGGTGGGAGCCCCGGTGGAAGGCCTTGGAGCGGGGCTGGTGCTGCCGGGGCTTGTCCCGGTGCTGGCCCTGGGTGCGGCCCCGCTGGGGTTCGCAGTGCTGGCCTGGTTTGTCCCGGTGCTGACTCTGGAGTGGAGCCAGGGCTGGCCAGGTTTGTCCTTGTGCTGTCCCCGGTAGGGTCCCCAGTGCTGGCCAGGGGTGGTCTCAGTGCTGGGTCTGGAACTGGCCTGGAGAGAACCCTGGTGCTGGCATGGCTTGTCCTGGTGGAGACCCTGGGACTGGTCCTGGTGGGGTCCCCAGTGCTGTCCCAGTGCTGGCCGGGTTTGTCCCAGTGCTGGCCGGGTTTGTCCCAGTCCTGGCTGGGTTTGTCCCAGTCCTGGCCGGGTTTGTCCCAGTGCTGGCTGGGTTTGTCCCAGTCCTGGCCGGGTTTGTCCCAGTCCTGGCTGGGTTTATCCCAGTCCTGGCTGGGTTTGTCCCTGCTGTCTGTAGTCACCCATACAGGTGTGCACCCCTCACAGCACCCCGTGACCCCTTCCCACCCTCCCCCTCCTCTCTGCCCCCTGCCCAGGTGCTGCTGCAGGTACATGGAGAGTCCCCATTGGCTCTGAAATGCTGTAAAACCACCTTCAACTCCATAAAAGTAAAGCTTTTTCATTTCAAAAAGAGGAAAGAATTCCCATGTGTTTGAAACAAACTGATGAGGGCTCAGTTTGGACACACTGGTTCCTTTGGTGCTTATTTAATTGAATTGTGTTAGAAATTAATAGTATTAGAAATTAATCTGCGTTGCCGCGTGTGATTTCTCATCCTGGGTAGACCTGAAGATCCAGTGCTGTTGTGAGAGGCAAAGGATGGGATGGATCAAGACATAAAAAGGCTTTTCCTTGCCTGAAAGGTTGAGTTCCATAGTGACAATGGAAAATTTTTTGGGTTGGGAGCTGTGGAAGTTGTGGTTTGGAAATGTACTGCAAGAACGTAATCAGACACACCCAGGTACTGATTAAAATTGGGAATTTGGGCTAAAAATACACATTTGTCCACTGGAATCACTTTGGTTTTGCTTTGCTCATCTCAGAACAGCAACAGTTATGGACAGTACGGGCTAACGAGGACTTGGAGCCTTTTTTTTCCCAGGGAATCTGAGGGAAGGGACTCTGGAAGGGACTCTCTGGTCCAGGAAGAGCTTCAGACTCAAAATGTAAGGAATAAATAATCCCTTCATGTGTTGGATGAGGAATAATTTGGGTGCAGGGTATCCACACTTCCACTTGCACTTCCCAGTGTCCATCCAGGCTCGGGGACTGTCACTTGTCACCACAATACACGTGACGTTTTCTGGCAGACCTTTTTCTGGGAGATCGGGTGTTTTCACCTCTTTCTGGGGAGGAATCTGAGGTCCTTGCCCGGCGAGTGGGGGGAACTGGGGACTCCAGGGAATTCTGAGTCTCCTCTTTCTTCTCTGGCCGCGTCATCCTCCGGGGTGCGGCGGCCGCGCTGACGCACAAGGGGCTCGGAGCTCGTGGGGTTCCAGCGCCGTGGCAGCTGCACAATCGCCCTCAGTCCAGCTCTGGACCATGCACCCTCCCGGCCGGTCCTTCCCGGAGCTGCCCTCCCGGGATGAATCGGGCCATTCACGAGGGCCGGGGGTCAGGGCCCGGTGTGACGTCCACAGTGGTGCTGACACACGTCGGGGTCATGTCCCGCTGCTGAAATGTCACAGCGAGGCACGTCCGGCCCCGCTGCTGCTGCTCTGCCATCGCTCCAGAGCAGCAGAGATTTGTTCAAGTCCTGGCTGCTTTGGGAAGTGTGAAAAACGAGGTTCACGTATTTTTAATAGAATTTAAAAGTTTAATAGACAATTAGGAGATAAAAATAAAGTATACAGACACAACCGGGTGTCTCTGCATTCAGCTAAGAGAGCACACCTTACTAACAAAGGATTGTCCCTTAAAAACAGAACCCTATTACATATCCATAAATTCTCATACATATTCAGACATTCTTAGGTTTTTTGATGTTCCTCTGTTTAGTTTTTCCTTGCCCCCTTCCCAATAAATCAATCTTCTTAGCGCCACTAGGTTTTATGTCTTTCTATAACGGGTGCCATAAATTTTTCCTTTGGAGGGCTTGGAGGACTGCTTGTCTTCATCTGAACAAAATAATCTTAGGATGCAGGGGGGTCTCCGACTATCTTTTTTAGTCTCTGGGTTATATAAACAAAAAGTAGTTTATACTTTAATATCATGTTATAGCCTAACATATATATGTATTATACCGCTATTTCTAAGTTTCATCAATAACAGAAATAAAGGAAACTATATTAATACAACAAAATTTTCTAACCTTATACATATAACATTCATTATAATATTTGCAAAAAGCTAATAATATGATATGTATTTATAACAGGAAGCAGGGATTTCTCTCTGCTTCCATGTGCATCTCTCTGGCATTGGGCACTGCTAGTCCTGGATTGTTCCCTCTTTTTCCAGCGCTTGGCTGAGGAAGAGGATGGAGCTTTGTCCTCAGCTTTGTCTTGCAGAGCTGGGAAGTGGCACAAACTGCCACCATTTGGGCTCCTGGGCACTCGCATCCTTAATTTTTTTTTTAAGGGAAATCCCCAGAGATTTAAGGGCTTTTGGCAGGTTGATGATTTGTTGAGTTGTGTGGGGTTAATCCTGGGCCATCCCTGCTCCTTGTGAGCTCTTTGTGCTGCATGAGGGCTGGGAATGCTCCCAGGGACACAGGGATCACTCCCAGGAACACAATGATGACCCTTGTACAGACACAGGAAAACTGTTCCAGTGGACTCCTGCTGGGGACAGAGCCTGGATTAAATCCCCAAATTCCCGATTCCCACAGCCAGGCACTGAGGCTCTGCCTTTCTAGGCTGAGCTTTATTTGAAGCAGGAATAGGCTCATTTTGGGACGCAGCCTTGCATGGACAACTGGGATGTTTTCAGAATCTCAGCCAAGTTCCCTGGCTTCCTTTAGGCTTTGGATTGGATCATCCTCCTCTTCCTCATGTGCAATCCAGTGATTCCCTTGACCATCATTTCTTCTAAAAATAAAGGGAGTGGAGTGCTGGATTTCACTGTGTCATCCCCTTAGCACCCCAAGTGCCTAATTTTTGACTTTATAAAGTGTTTTTTAAAGTTCCTGAAACCGCATCAAACCAAACCTCATAACCAGATTCCCAAAAATCCCCCCACCAGAAGAATTCCCACAGGGAAAAGGGGATTTTCAGCAGCATGCCAGCTCCATCTCGGAGCGCTGCCTCCCAGCACCGCTGCAACAGCTGGTATTTACTGGGAGGAGAAAATAAGGGAAGCATATGTTTACAGGGAGTGCGAAGCTCGTGGTGCTCAGGACAGGGCTGGGGGACCACATTGCCTTTTGGCACGGAGCTCTCCAAGTGGACTCTGGCATCCGTGGGAAGGCAGAGTGGGAACGGGTGGTTGTACAGTGTTCGACTCCATCAGAGTGGCTGGGAGTGATTTCTGGAATATTTGAGGATGGAGGTGAGGAGGAGCCACCTGTCTCTCCCAGAGGATTGGAGGCTGGGTGGGTTTGCACAGCCTCAGAGTGGGGTTGGTTATTCCCAGTATTTTCCATGTTATGGATTAGCACAGGTTGTTGGTTATTCCTAGTGTGGGTTATTCCTGGTGTTGGTTATTCCCAGTGTTTTCC
>NC_031790.1:2441044-2465063 GCF_001522545.3 Parus major
TGTTGGTTATTCCCAGTGTTTTCCCTGTTATGGATTTGCACAGGTTGTTGGTTATTCCCGGTGTTTTGGTTATTCCCGGTGTTGTTTATTCCCGGTATTTTCCATGGTTTGGAGCCGTGGCTGGGCTGGGCAGGTGGCTGCAAACCCAGCCCCAGGCGCTGTTTTCTCCCCTCTGAATCAATATTGATGTTTTTTGGAGCCCAACATGGCCGATGGCAACGCTCCCTCATCCGTGCAGGTTTCAGTGATACTGGGATCGGGAGATGAGCACGGGATAAAATTAACTGGGATGAAGCAAGTGGATACCAGAGCGGTGAGCGAGGCTCCCAAACACCTCCCTGTCACCTGGAGCTCCTGCGCCAGCTGCTTTGCACATCCCAAAGTTTTTATCGTGGTGAAACTGGAACGCCAGCTGAGCATCTCCCGGGGTAGAGCAGCACTTCCCCTGCCACCATCACAGGCCTCCGAGTGGTTATTCCATAATTGTTCATTTTTCCACCTGTTTTGTCCAGGTAGCTCCAACCCAGTGCTCCGGTTGAGCCACAACCGTGTTTCACAACCATGCTTAAAATGGATATTTTTGTAGCATAGTCAGGGCCTAAAACAGCCCTGCAAAATTCTGCTCGCCCACGCGCCTGGCGTGAGTAATTTTCTTTTGATGGGTGAGTAAAATATCATTATTTTTTTCATGCTCCTCTTGGAATGGGTGGGAGAGAGGATTCTGACATTATTTTTGATTTGCTTAGCACTGACACTGCGCCTGGCTCTGTGCAGGATGCAGAGGGCCCCGCTCCCAGGAGCTCATCCCTTCGCTGCCAAACTTCAGGAAGGTGCCTTGTTTTCCCTGGCCTGACCTAAAATCCAGAAAATCGATGTTTAACACCTTTTTTTTCCTCTTTTTACACCTCTCTTTCCCTTCTCCCCTGCTGCAGCAGCTCACCCTGACATCCCTGCATGGCTTAAAGCCTCCAAATTTCCAGCGATGGGGTTGAAATCCAGGTGGGAGCGCTCACCTGCGGGATGGGTGCGTTCATTCCCGAGGGATCCCATCCCCACATCCCTCCCATTCCCACCCCGTGACCTCCTCTCTCATCTCCACGAGGAGAGCACCCAAACGGGGATTTGGCGCAGAGTCTCCCTCAACAGAAGCTGTTTGTGATCCGTTGGAATACATTTTTTTTCTTTTTTTTTCCTTTTTTATTTTTTTCCTTTTTTTTTTTGCCTCCGCGCCGTGTTTGGAGCGGTTGCCATGAGTTCCTGGGAGGGGGGGAGCGGGGTGGGACGGTGCCTGTGGTTTCCATGGACACGCCGGGAGCACAGCGAGGAGGCATCCGGGAGATTAGTGCCTAACCTGAGCCTGCCCTCCTGCCTGGCTCACCTGGGATCCTCTCCTGGCTGGGGATTTTGCACCTTTGGGTGTTTTTAGGGAGCCCAAGGGATACCCAGGTTTCCAAGATTTGGGTGTGCAGTATTCCCTCTCCTTGTGCAGGCTGGGATGAGGCTCGGAAATGCTGCGCAGCAAAGGCCTCTCAGCTTCCTTTGAACTTCCTGGCTTTCCCCTGTCATGGAAAAGCCCTTCCCTGACACCTCCATCCCTCAGGGAAAGCTTTACCCAAGCGGAGAGGGAGGAGAAGCTCAACTGAGTTCACTCTGTAGCAGAGTGGGAAAGTGAAAGTTCACATCCTTCCTTGAGTGCTCCCGACCTTCCTGTTGGGGTTTGCAGGAACGCTTTGATCCCTCTGGAATAGTAGCTGATCCCACCACCAGGCAGCTTTTCTGGATGCAGCTACACCTTGAGCTGAATCCATTCCCAACCCAGGAGCTTCCAAAGGGAAAGGCTCAGGGAGGGACCCAATTTCTGTGGTAGCTTTAGGCCGATTTTTTGCCTGCACAGAGGATCAGGTGTAAAGCGGTGGGTTTGTAGAATCCCTCATCATCCCACATGCCAAAATCCTTGGGAAAACCAGGCTCAGAGGGTCGGGGTCACCCTGGCAGCGCGGGAGGCTGGGTGTCATCCTCCTGCCTGCAGGCACAGAGAGGTTTCCTTCCGGTGAAGGAATTGAGATTTTTGGTGGAAATTCAAAGAGTGAGAAGCTCTGGCGGGGATCCAGGCTATGCTGGCGCTTGGGGTTTCAATGAGAGAGAGAGAGAGAGAAAGGAAAAAAAAATCCCTGAAACTTTCCATGGGAAGCGGGCACTTCCCACAAAACATGGCTTTAGTCAGTGGTCTGGCAGTGGTACCAGTAAAAACCAGTTTTGGCCACCAGTTCATACCAAAGTGGGATCTGCGGGTCCCCTGCGAATGCCACTTGTGCCCACCTGGAGCAGGAATATTGAATTCAGAGGTTCAGTGTGACTTTTCCCAAATTAATGAACATCCAGACTGCCCCGGCTTCTGCTGTCCCTGTCCCTGCTCGTCCATCTGTCTGTCCATCCTTCTTCCCTTCCTTCCCTATCCCTGCCTGGCAGCTCAGCATCCCCAGGGGCAGCATTTTACCAGCTGTGGGTGAAAATATTTGGTGTTTATTCCTTGTTTCTCTGCCAAGGGTCTTCTGGGGCCTGATTAGGGGCGGCAAAGCCATGTTCAGCTGGAATGAGCTGGGAAAAAGGATCTCATCCCACAGGGAATTTATCCCCTGGGTGTGCTCTGAACTCCATCCCAGCTCCCCACAGCCAGGGGTGATGCTAAGGTTTGATGTCCACCCTAGGAAAGGACATTTCTTCCCTAATTTAGCAAGGATTGAGTGATTCCTGCTGGCAATTCCCGCGTGCCTCCGTTCCAGGGGACTGGCGGGGAGTGGGAGGGGGAGCTCCATGTTTTAAGCAGCAGCTCCCTGCAGACCTCATCGAGCTGTATCCCCCCACTGCCTGGGAGGTTTGTTTCCAACTCTCCCGTGCATCCAGAGGAGAATTAACTGCTTTGGTGGTGTGTGGCCCTGCGTTTGCACATGGAAAAGCCAAGTAAATAGATGAGATTGCTGGGGAAACTTCAGAGAAAATCAGCCACAGCTTCTCCCACCTTCCCCTCCCTGGGGTTCCTGAGCATCCCCGAGTAGAGCTTGCAGGATTCTCTCCACCCACACTTTTTTCCTTACTTTAAGCTCTTCCCACCCTCTCCCTGCAGTGCTTCACCCTCCTCTCTCCCCACTGAACCCTGCTGCTTTCCCAAACTCCAGGTGCCCTCGCGGGGAGGGGGCTCCGAGGGGCCGGGATGCTCCCCCAGCCCCGCGGGGTGGGAACGGCTCCGGCTGTGACTCAGCGCGCTCGGCTCTTCAGGAACGGGATTTCAAGGGATTTCACACCCCAAACACAACCCCAGCTTTCTCTCGCTCAGCAGAAACGAGACATCAGAAAAAAAAGAGAAAAAAAAAAAGAAAAAGCACCGATTCTGTTTTTTCTTTGGTGTTTATTTGGCTCAGTTTTGAAGGTACCAGTGATATCTGTGCCATGCTGGGAATTCATGGCAGTGATGGAAACGGATCCACTTCCCCCCCCCAGTTGATTTCTGTTATCCCCATCATGCATTTTATAACCAGAAAAAAAAACAAAAAGCTCTTAATTTTGAAGCAAATGGTTGTGATGTTGCTGTGGCAGCTGCACTTTGTCCCCCCACAATTTTGCAGGCAGGGGCACAGCTCCCAAAGGGACAAAAATTCGGTGCCAGCAGCAGTTTTGAGGCGTGGGGTGAATCCATTTGGTTTAAAAGCTCCAATAAAATCCATACCTTTAATCTTTTTTTTTTCTTCCTTCTTTCTTTCCTGCTCATCCATCTTCTCCCCCCCCCACCCTCCCAGAGAATCATATTAAAAGGCAGTGATTTAGAAACCAGGAAAATTATGTAAAATTGTAAAATAGAACAAAAAAACCCCCAATAATTGCAGAACAGACCTGACTTGCACAGGGTTATTTTTTAGAGGTTTTACTGAGACAGACATAATTACCAAGTGGCATCACGATGCTGATAGAGATATTTACTGCTGCATGGGGGATTTGCAGCACTCCACTGACTTCCCTTTGTTTCTGGGAAAAAAAAAAAAGGGTTTTTGGGGTTCCTTGCAACCCTTGCGGGGTGAGGATGGGGAGTGGGATGGGACAGGACCCCCCTGTGCTTCCTCTGCCTTCCCTTCCCAGTTCTGATGCCAAACCAAAGCTTTTCATGACTTTTCCTACCCCACCTCCCTCTTGTTGCCAGAACTCCCTGGATTTAACCATTTTTCCAGTGGACGGCGCCACTTTGGGATGCTCTCTGTACCTCCCCAGGGGACAGATTGTGTGCAGATAATGCTTTAATCACCTTTTTGATTATTCTTTCCCACTAATAACCAGCCTGGCTCCAGCTCCCTGCTTGTTCCCACCCTGCCAGAGAGTGGCAAACTGGTTTTAACTGGGATAACACTCCCCTGAGTAGAATCCTCACTTTTTTTTTTATCTTTTCACCACCAAGCTGATGCCATCACTTCCAAAAACATCAAGTGACAGCACCTGGCTGCGGATGGCAGGCGGGAGGTGCCTCATTTTTGGTTTATATTTGACCCATGGAGGAAAACACAAAGGAAAAAAAAAAAATCCATATATTTTTGTTTTCTTCCTGTAAGGCACCACACCCCCAGTTATTGACAGGGAAATTATACAGCAGAGTGGTGTTTGTTTATAAAAGAAGGGTGATTCACACTGCCACAGGAGCTGGAAAGGGTTAAACCCAAAATTACACTGCTCCCAGCGGAGAACCATAAACAGGAAGTTCTCCTTAAAAAAAAATTTAAATTTAAACCTGGTGGTTCAGGTTGGCTCCAGAGCTGTTCAGGGAGGGTCACAGGGGGTACAGCCCTGGATTATTCCCAGTGGGTAATTGCAGTGTTGGTTTGAAAACAACGGGAAAAGTGGGAAGAGCATGGTTTGGAGTTTGGATAATCCGGGTTTTTTGCTTCATCCTGCCTGTTGTTCCATTGCAAAATCTTTCTCCTGTTGCACACAGTTGGATTTTACAGCAGGTTACAGGGATAAAAATATTTCCTGGGGTCCAGCAGTGCTGGGGACTTGGAATTGGAGCTGGTGGGAAGCAAATGGAAAACCAGCAGTGGGAAAAGCCAGACTGGGAGGCAGCAGGACCAGCGGCCAACACGGTCCCAAAATCCATGTTTTTATCTCAAGTTTCATGTAGCAGCAGGAGAATTTGAGCTGGTCCAGTCCAAATTCTCAGAAGGGGACTCAGATGCTTTCCGAGAAGCTCCTGGTGCAGATTTGGGATGGGATGGGATGGAATGGGATGAAGCTGAGCTGTAGGTGAAACATCTCTGGCAAAAACCACTTTAATGTCATTATGACCTCAAATTTTTCCATTTATTTAAAGCATCACAACCCAGAAAACATTGGGACATTTTAGCTGAGATGCTTTAACCAAGCAGCACCTCTTTAACTTAATTAAATCCATTGACAACAGCAGTGGAATTCCTGGATTTTCATTATACTGATAGGTGAAAGAAATCCAATTATTTTCAGGCTGCCTGCGTGGCTGCTCTCAGCTGACCCAGCCACCCTTACATATGTTGTGTAATTTATTTAGAGTACTCTTCACATTCAGGTAACCCAGATTTTCCTGGGAATTAGGGATTTTAAGAATGAAGGCTGTGCTGGCAGGTGAGCCGCTCCTCCAGCTGTTGCAGCAGAGGAATCCTTTGAAGCAGCTCACAGCTCCAGACACAGGGTTGTTACTTTTTTTAATATCCTCTTTCCAAATATTTACAGACTTTGTTTGGTGTTGTTTTTTGTTTTTTTTTTTATTTTATCCTCCCCAGCAGGTTTGGTTTTAAACAGAGTGGGTTCTTCAGCTGCTCGTGGAGCATCCTTGTGTTGATTTGGGGTGGAGAGAGGATGTGTGGGGCTGACCTCAGGGGTGGCACTTTGGGGAATCAAAGGGACCCACAAGGACCATCCAGTCCAGCTCCAGGCCCTGCACAGGCACCCCAAAATCCCTGGGAGTGTTGTCCACAGGTTCCTGGAGCTCTGGCAGCCTCTGGCTGTGCCCATTCCCTGGGGAGCTGTCCCAGTACTTGCTCTGGCTGGTCCCTGGGTCCTGTCGCTGTCACAGAGCAGAGATTGGAGCTGCCCCTTGGGAGGAAGTTGTGGAATGCTGAGAAGCCTCCCCACAATCTGTCCTACCCTCTCCATCTCCGGGAGGTGCACAGTGCCTGGAATGAGGGGCTCCCACCGTGGGACTACCCCTGCTGCCCCCAAACCCACCCGCAGCACCAGGCCCAGCATTGTCGCCGTTCACACATTCCCTTCTCCTCTCTCTTTTCCAGGATCCCGTTCAAGATCGGGCAGCCCAAGAAACAGATTGTACCCAAGACAGTGAGTAAACCAGTTCCCTCTTTTTAGCTCCAGCCTTGGATCATGTGGCTGATGAGTCAAGCCGGCACTTTGACTCGTCCCATTTTGCAGCGTGTGGGAGGGAGCTGGAGCAGCAGAACCTGTTGCCGCGTGTGACCAGCACTCGGCTCCTCGTGCGAGGAGCGAGGGGGAGCCCCATCCAAGGAGAATATTTTGGTTTGGGATCTGTTGAAATCATAAATTTTAATTTTTTTTATTTTTTTTTTTTGGGAGGGGGGTGTGTGTGTGTGTGTGTGTGGGGTGGGGGAAAAGAGCTCTCTTGGTCTGGCACAGTTTTCCTCGGAGATGGCTGAACGGGTTTGCTTCCTTCCTTCCTTCCTTCCTTCTTTCAGCAATGGCTTGTTTGTTCATCCTTTCGGAGCAGATGGAGGAGGAGGAGTGGTTCAGATCGCTGAATATAACTGTTTCCAAAGAAAGGCTTATAAGCTGAGATGCTTAGTGCTCGGGCGTGAATTAATTTGTGCTGCACAGCATTTGCTTTAAAAGCAAATTAAAAAAGCATTTTGTATTCCCGTGGATTTGAGGCTCCTACCCCAAGTGCTGCTGCTTGCAGCTGGCTGTGGTATTTTCCCTTCTTAAGCAGCTTGGCTTTGCATTTGTCCCGTGCCAAAAAAAAGCTGTGGAACCTCCCAGGAGCTGGCCCTGAAAACTCACCTGGACACCTGCAATAAAAAAGGTGCCCTGAGAGGCAGCGTGGGGCAGAGCTGGTCCCTCTAACGGTGTTGGTGACCTAATCCCCTGCACAGACTGACATCCCTGATCCTTCCTCTCCGGGACACTCAGCTAATTCCGCAGGATGCGTGGGCACCCGCGTTTGTGGGGCAGTTTCTCCTTGGGACATGACATTTTCCCTGGAAGCAAAGGGCTAATCCCACCACTCCCTTCAAGGCTTGATTGTCATGTTTTATTTTAAAGGATTTGGTGGTTGTCGGCTGCCGTGGAGCAGCAATTTTCTGTAACAGCTCCAAACTGTCAGTACAGAATTTCAGCCAGGCAAGCGATGAAGACGAGGACTGGTAAAATTCCTCTGTGGTTTCTCCATGTTTTCAGCTGCCCTTTTCCAGGGGCTGGCGATCCACCAGGAAGGAGCTTCTGCCTGTGATCCCTCAGGTGAAGCAGCCCAGCCTCAGCTCTTCACAGCTCTCCCAGCTCATGTCAGGAGCCCTCACATTCCTTTCTCCACAACATTTTGCCTTTCCCAGTGTTCCCAACACTGACGTCCTTCCAGGCTGGGGCAAGAATGAACTGCTCTTCAGCTCTGGGTGTCTTGGCGAGCTCTGCTGGGCATCTCCACCCCACCCACTCTCACATCCCAGTTGAATATATTAGATTTCCCTGCCATTTCCCTCCCCTCCTGCTGCGTCTGCTGTTGGAGAGGTTTTTCTTCCCTAAAATCAGCCATCCCTGAGCTCAGGCTCCCTGCAGATGAGCAGTGGCACCTTTGAGATCTTCCCTTCCCCGGAGCTGCTGGAATGTGCTGTTCTGAAGCAGTTGGCAGCCTTTGCTTATATATACATGTGTGTGTATTAAATAGAACAGCTCAGAATATCCAGCAGGCAGAGGTTCATTCAGCACCCAGAGCCTTTCCAGGCCTTTTCCTTCCTTCCTTCCTCAGCTCCCCAGGAACAAGATTTTGTGTCAACAAAGTTGGAAACTGATTTCTAAAAGGCTTCCACTTGCCCTGGGATGATGATAATGATGGTGATGGTGATGATGGTGATGATGATGATGATGATGATGATGATGATGGTAGTGGTGTTGCTCTCCAGGCACCAGATAGAGGGAAAGCAGAAAACAGGAAGCCCCAAAACCTTGGAACTTTGCGCCAAGTGTAGAGCGCAGCTCTTCAAAGCAGAACAAACAGCAGGAAACCACGGATATCCCCCGGGATCAGGCATTCCATGCCGTGGTGTGGAAGGGATGGGGCTGCTTTGAGCTGCAGGCCCCCAAATTTACCTCCCAGTTGCAGGCTGAGATGCTCCATCTGTGCAGGCGTTGGGGATCAGCAGCAGCAGCCAAGGGCCGGGATATTCCAGATGTTGGGCTCTGGAGCCCACTGCAGGAAGTGGGAAGGTGTGGCATCTCCAGGGCTGCATCCCAAGCCTATCGGAAGGGAAGTGGTTGTGGGTAGAGGATCTCCCACTCACAGAGACTGGACCACAAAAGAGGATGGTGAGGGGGAAGGATTAAAAAAAAAAAAAACACAGCATTTTTTAGGATGTAACTTCTTTGGCTCTCCATGAGGCCTGGGACTGGAGTCAGGAGAGGGGGGTGGCTTTGCTGAGAGGCTCAGCAAGCAGAGAGGCTTTTTTGTTGTCTCGATGCTGGGGCTGGTGTCAGATCTAGGCCGGGAGTAGTCCTGAAAAGCAATTTGCCTGGGCTGCTGAGGAATTAGTCATGACTCCTTGTGCCCACTCGCTTGTGATCCTCTGGAGAAGGGCACAGTGTCAGCCACAGTTTAGCTCTTGAGGGAGAAGGAAACCCCAGTAGAAAATATCAGCTGGTGAACTGAGGTGATCTCCCCCTCCCCAGACATGGCTGTGCTTTGTTTCCACCTTAACCTGGGCAAATCCAATTCCAGACAGCATAATCTCTCCCCTCCTCTTCCCTGAAAAGAGCAGCTGTCACCGGGCTCTGGGAGCCGGGTGGGAGGATCTAATGCTCGGAAAGGACCTGCTGTCAGCAGGGCCACAGGCCCACAGCCCAATTAAACTAATGCCCAGTGATAGGAGTTAAACCTGTTAGAATTATATCTCTCCATGGTTATTGCTCAGCCACGAAGCCTCTTATGGCAGAGAAGTTCTTCCCTCCCTCGGGACAGCTTCGCTCCCAGCAGAGGCTGCGCTGCCGTCAGAGCTGTGTCGTATCCCCTGCTCTCCTGCAGCTCCAGCTGAAGTTCACCTGTGTCCCCCCGAGGTTGTTCCCTGCCCTTCACCGGGGCTGGGATGATCCAAGCAGGCAGGGAGCCGGGGAGCAGAGCCGGCCCTGCATCCCCGCGGGGCGCTCGGGATGGGGCGAGAGAAGTTTTATCCCGTCTCCCTCCTTGCTTCTCTCAGCCCTGCTCTGGCCTGGGCTGACTCAGACCACTCGCCCTCCTCCTCTTCCTCGCTGGCCTGAGTCAGCTTGGCAGGGAGTGGAGACCTGAGCTGCCAAACCTCCCTTTCTTGACTCATCCCACAGCTCTGCTTTCCCCAGGGATGTCGGACAGAGGAGCTCCGTGAGCAGCAGGATTCCACTGCAGCTGTGGCCGTCAGCACCTTTCCATTGGGCTGCCCCAGCCAGCTGGAAATCCCAAAAAAATGGAGTAAATGTCACGGGAATGGTGGCGTGAATTCAAGTGATGCCAGTTAAATAATTTTGCTTGTTTTTACTCTCTTCTTTCAATCTTTTCTGGCCAAACTGGTCTCTGCAGTTGGGAGGTGCCTCCTTTTCCCCTTGGCCACTTTTCTGAGAAGCTTTCTTGCAGGATGGGGATGTGGAGGTCTTGCTGGGTGGGGCCTGTGACATCCCAGATCCACCTGCACGCTGCAGCTCTGGCTCAGAATATTCACCCATGGGACTTACCTTGAGATTCTTGATGGGATGGCAAAAGCTCAGCAGAAATTCCATCCTAGAACAGAATTCATGGCCTAATTCTATGGGTTTGTTTTTTTTTGGAGAAGAGGGAGAAGGAAACACACGCTTCCCTCTTCTTCCCAAGATCTACTTAGAGGCTGAGACCACTGGAAGATGCAGAAATCAGCTCATCTTTCTCCTCCAGGAAAAAATATGAACCCCAGGGGGATAGGAAGGTTCCTCACAGTCCCTTATTTCCATCTCTTTGTAGTGTTGGCTCCAGTCTTGCTCCATTGCCTCATAACCACGGTGGTGCCCTTCAAGCAGGAGGGATCTGATCACAGGTGGGAGGCCCAGTGTTTGCAAACAACAAAAAAAGAACTGGGTGAAGGAGAGAATGTGGTTTTATTTCAAAGCTTTCGAGAGCTCGTCGCTCTTGATGTAGATTTAAATAAAAACCCCGAGACGAGCGATTTTTGCATTACCCAGCCCCTGTGCCTGGAAGAAAAAAAAAAAAAGGTTCAATGCAGAAAGCACGATTTGATTTGGAGTTTTCAGAAAGAGACTGCGGAGCAGTGGGATTATTTTAATAATATGGAAACTTCCCTTCAGGATATTGTAATTTTCTTGCCTGTACTTCTTGTTCTCGTTACTCTTAACGTGATAATCCTCTCCACAGCCTCTGTCGGCTGCATGTGACCATGGATAGCTACTGGGAGTGGGAATTACTGTGTGCTCTGCAAAATGTTCCCATCTTGTCCTCCTTGCAGGGCTTTGCCTGTGACTCTGCCGGGTGGGAGCACGTGAGAGCAGCTTTTCCCTCTCCAGAGCTCCTCAGAGCTGTTTCTGTGGGATATCCGGGCTCCAGCCATGGCTGGGAGGCTCTGTGAGCTCGCAGACTGTGGGGACTGGGAGCCAGTTGCTGTCTGTGGGCGTGAAAAATAAGAGCAATCCTTGGGCAGCTGTCTCTGAGATGGGGCTGGGGATGTGAGTCAGGCTGGGCAGCTGAAGTGTCTCTGTGTGGAGTCACCTTGATCCCATGTGGTTCCTGCTCTGGCACTGGGATGGGGCTTTTGGGGGATCCCAGGAGGTTTGGGGGGTTCACAGCACCCAGAGGGTCACAGGGTGGGGAGGTTTTGCCTTTGTGGAATGAATTCTAAAATCTCAGAATAATTTGGGTGGGAAAAGAGCTTTAAACTCATCTTGTTCCACCCCATGCCATGTGCAGGGACAGCCTCTACTGTCCCAGGGTGCTCCAGCCTGGCCTTGGGCACTGCCAGGGATCCAGGGGCTCCTCTGGGAATTCCAGCCAGGAATTCCTTCCCAATATCCCATCCACCCCTGCCCTCTGGCAGTGGGAAGCTATTCTCTGTGTCTTGTCCTTCCATCCTTTGTCCAAATCCCTCTCCAGCTCTCCTGGAGCCCCTTCAGGCCCTTGAAGCTGCTCTGTATCCATTAAGCAACGATGCCTTTTGCTTATTGCACAGAAACAGGCAAATCTGACAGCAAAAAAGGGACAGAAACCCTGAACATTTGCAGGTATTCCACAGCCAAACCCTCCAGCTTTTGGAGGAATTGGTTGCTGAGCAGATCCTCCTAAAGACGGAGAGGGAACGACATGGGAACGACACCCCCAGCCTTTAAAGGGGGGCATATTTTTGAGTCGTGCATGACCCTGTGTGGTTTGCAACCAAAACAATTCACACCTAAGGCCTATAAATAGAGTGCAATACTCTCCCTGGATATTTTAGCAGCCGGAACAGGCACGGGGATGGAGGGTGAGTTTTACTATGTGCCGGTTACCTGACCTGCAGGGCGCCAGCTGCCGCAGATTTCTGCGGCTCCCCGAACGCCAGGCACAAGTCGTGTGAGCTGCCCCCACACTGCTCCGTGTCTGTTCTCTCCAGCACCCAATTTTAGCAGCACGAAAAGGGAGCTGGAGCTCCGGGGAGGGTTTTTTGGAGCAGAGGGGTGGGGGAAAGAGAGCCCAGCTCGCATCCCCCGGATGGTGGGAGCGGATGGTGCAGACAGCTGGGCACTGGGATGGGGCTGGAATGTGGCTGGTCACTGCCTGCCCTCAGATCATGCTGGTGGAGTTCAAGTGCAGCCCAAAAAGATGTTTAAAAAAGGAGATTTTAAGAAAACCGAGCTCCGTCTTTAACCCCCAAGCTTTTAACAGCAATTCTGCTTGAAAAGCAAATGTCCCCATTAAACGTCGTGGTGCCGCATCAAGGCTGGGACTGAAATCCTGGGGCCAGCAGGAAGAATTGGAACAAACCTTTGGATCCTTCTAGTCCTGGCTGCTCCCAGCACTCTGCATTTCCTTAATAGCACGGGAGCTTGACAACACAACTGAACCCAGCGCTGATCCCATGACAACAAACGCGCACGGATTTACTCTTGGCTGGTCAATTGAAATCCATTTGCTTCTCTGGTTGACGAGGTGTGGAATGAATGTTTTAAGTGTGTTAAAACAGTCAGCATGGAAAGAAAGTTCCTTAAAATATCTCCTATCACTGGAGGTTTGCTGCCAGCTAGCAAGTAGGAGGGAGCAGGCACTGAGGTAGCATCGGGAGAAGGCTGGGCTGGAGCTCTGAGCTCAGAGCACAGGCTTCCCCTCCCTTTTGGAGGTGTCACAGTCCACTGGGATTGTGCTCCAGCCCAAGAGTTTCATGGGAGGGAGCTGCTGTAGGGGTTAGGAGTGTATGGAGGGGAGAATAATGCAGAGATGGGAGGGTTCACTGGTGGTCTGGGGGGAATTTCACCGTCCTGTTGAGGTTGAAGAAGGAGGAAACAGCCAAACCCACCTCAGGGTCCCTGATGGGGCTGGAGGAGAAGCAGCTCCCCTCAGTTTTTGGGGGAGAACATGGGCTCATCCCCCAGCACTGAGCCATGTCAGGCTGTGACCTCCCTGCTTTTACAGCATTCCCATTTATCCCCTCAGCTCCCAGTCCATGTGCTGGAGCACATCCTTGGCTCAAGCTGACATGTTTGGTGCTGGCTCCAAGAGACTCTGGAGCTCCAAACCCCCAAGATTTCCTTTACTTTTGAGGCATAAACTCCCATGAGAGCTGCAGCTTGTGCTGGGCTCAGCTCGGTGTTTCCCAGGGACAGCTTTCCCTGCACACTCCAGGCTGCCCTGCAGTCCCCTGAAGCTGATTTCCATCTCTTCTTTCCACAGGTGGAGAGAGACTTTGAAAGGGAATATGGGAAGCTGCAGCAGTGAGTATCAACCACACTGGTCGGACAGGACCGGCCGCGTGCTTCCCTCCTCTCATTGCATCTTCCCAGGGGATTTTAGCCAGGGATGCTCTTCCCAGTGAGCAAATCCCTCGCTGCCCTGTAGTTTCCAATTCTTCAGGGTTTCTCTGAGTGTTCAAAGGTGTCCTCAGAAGTATTTGCAGTGGAGTTGCAGCTTCTGGCAGCTTTAAAAAGAAAGTGTAAAATTGCCAGAAAACTGTGAGGTCCTCAAAGAGCCCAGCACCTCAGAGGACCAGGAGAGGCTTTGCCATTCTGCCTGTGTCACAGGAGCTGACATGGATCATCTGGAAGCATTTGGCTTTACCATTTGTGCTAAGTGTGAGAACTTTCAGGAAATATGCGAACTATGAATAAGAGATCACCAACTTGAAAAGGTTAAAAACCATCTGAAAACAACCCGAAAGGGTTGAGCTGCACTGAACTTCATCAAGCCTTGCCTGGATATTTTTAACTCCCACCAGAAGCCAGCATATTCAGCCCGTAAATGATTTGTTGCACGTATGATACACTCGGGTTTCTTTCTTTCCAAGATTCCGACTTTGCCTTCTTTCTCCCATCTTTCAGATTGGAAGATCAGACCAAAAAACTTCAGAAGGATATGAAGAAAAGCACAGATGCAGATTTGGGTAAGTGACTGGAGGATACATAGACTGTGAACTTGGCCACAGAGAGATGAAGTGACTTTTCTCGAGATCACATGAGTAATGTGTGACAAGTCTGGAAAACAAATCCAGAGCTCAGTCCCACTCAGTTTGCTTAGTTACAAGGCCATCTGCGAGAGGGCTGCGAGCAGCAGCTCAGCCCTGGGAACACAGAGAGTGCTGCAGGCTCAGCCCATCTCCTGAGCTCTATGGCCTTGGACATGTCCCTTTCTTTTCTTTGCCTCAGTTTCTGCCACTGAAAAAAACCAACCAGGAGTCATAATTCCAGGTCTCAGATTATCCAGCAGGAGCAGCTCCAGCTGAGCCTATTGTGCTTTTTCACCTCCTGCAGTCCTCCTTTCACCTCCTTCACCTCCCTCTCTGGAGCACCAGGGAGGTGGGATGGGTCTGGGGGGTCTGCAGGGCA
Organism: Parus major; assembly: GCF_001522545.3. NCBI lineage: Eukaryota > Metazoa > Chordata > Aves > Passeriformes > Paridae > Parus > Parus major. Next base: position 2,455,319 of record NC_031790.1, read on the forward strand.
CAGCTGGACACAGCTGTCCGTGTTTCCTGTGGGAAATGCTGACCTGGCAGCTCTCTTTCGGGAATAACCCGGCTCATTCCCTCGGTGGCTGCTTGTTTTGGCTTCCCCTCGTGGCAGTGGGCGATGGAGGAAACAATAAACAGCTCTGCCTGCACGTTTGGGGTGACATCTGCCCTTTCAGATGTCCTGTCCCTTGTCCCAGCTCCCTTCACGTCCCTCTGCTCGAAATCTGCTGTGCCCAGAGAGGGATCCAGCACAGGGGAACTGGGAGCTGGATTTGTTGGATCCTGGTTACTGAGCAGGGCAGGAATCCACAGCAAAGCGCAGTTCCAAACCCAGATGGTTTTCCCCAGCGTGTGGGTTTGGAGCAGTCCCTGCTTGGCCCCCACAGCTCCAGAGCCAAGGCAGAGGCACCAGCACAAACAGGTGTGGGCTGCACTCATCCCGTGGGATTGGGGTCACAGCAGGGCAGGGCGGTGGGAAGGAAGCAGATTCGGGGCTTTCCACCATCCAGGCTCTCTCACCTGTGTGTGTGTGTGTGGATATTGCCTGACACAAACACAGATCCGGGCTCTTGCTGTGATCTCCCATCCTTCCCAGCACAAGGAGAGGAGAGGGAAAAGCATCAGACACCCAGGACTCTTTTCCAGGGTGAAAACTGCCCTTTCTGAGGACTCTGGTCATTGTCAGGGATCCTTGGTAAGTTTTTCCTTGTTAAGGATTCCCCTCCCCTCCCTTGCAGTGGGCGTTGTTTATATGGAGCATTTCAAGTCCCAGAGGAGCTGTGGGAGGACTTTCTTTTTCCGTTCTGTTACATGGCAGAGTCACAAATGAGTGTTGGCCAGAGCCAGGAAGATCTGATTTCTCATTTAAAGGCTTGAAATGATGAGTGGAGGGAGAGGTACTGCTGAGGGGGGGCTGAAGGAAAAGGAGGTGGATCAGATCAGTCCCTGAGGATGGGTCTTCTCACCTGGCAGTGCCCATCCCCAACATCCAGCCCCCAAATCCGATGAGTATTTGTCCTCCTGTCTCATTCCTCCAGGCTCAGGGGGTTGGTTCTTCACTGCCTGCAAACACTCCCTGGCAAAGTGGGACTGGTGGCTCGAGTCTCCACCTTCTTCCCAAAAAGCTCAGCTCAGAACGAGAGCGATTCCTGTGCACAGAAATATCCCATCAAGGCTCTTCCAGTGCCCTGCCAGAAAACAGGGAATGGGGTGGTAGCAGCACTCCCTGTCCCGTGGCTGGAGATCACTCACCCCCTTCCCCACCCTCTTTCCAAACAGAATAAGAGCTTAAGGAGCAGGAGGGTGTTCTTTAACTGGAGCTCTCCTTTGGAATGAGGTGCAGGTAACCCACGGGATCCCCATGTCCCTGGCTGTTCTGGATTCTAAAAATATGAAATTCTTTTACTTGGAGCTACATCTCACATTTTTAATGAGCAAAAGAGCAGTGCAGACCCTCCTGAAGGCCACCCTAAGGGACAGGCAATCTCTCCTCCTTCTCCTTCTCCTTCTCCTTCTCCTTCTCCTTCTCCTTCTCTTTCTCCTTCTCCTTCTCCTTCTCCTTCTCCTTCTCCTTCTCCTTCTCCTTCTCCTCCCTGCCCTGGAACTCAGACTCCACTTTTTTCAGCTCTCTGCAGGTGATGTCAGTGATGCAGAGGAAATTCCTGACCCAAATTCCCCCTGGACATGCCCCAACCCCCCCCAGTTCCCAACCTCCCAGCGTGACCCTGCCACTCCCTCCCTCCAGTTCCCTTCCAATCCTTTCCTGTGAAGGAAGATTTCATTTCTTTTCCAGCCGAAAGAGTTCTGCCATTCTTAACTCCGTCCTGTTCTGGCACAAATCCCTCCTCAGATGTGGTCACACATATGGATTATATCCCATCTGTTTAAAGGTTTAAATGCCTAAAGCCTTAATGTTTGGATAATAGATGGATACGGTAGCTTTGTTATTCCAGAGTGAGAGGCTCGTTCTGCATTGAGCTCCCCGGCTCTGCAGCTTCTGAGCTCTCACTGTTATAATTGTGTGTAACCTTTAAATCAGAATGTTTAACCCCTTGATTTATGATCTTAAGCCCCATTATTCAGATGATTTTAACTTTTAATATCTGAGGGAGTCTTTCCAAAGCTCCTCCATAGCACGGCTCAAGCATCTGGCTTTGTGATCTCCAACTGGAATAAGTTCCAGCACTGAGGAAAAAGAACATTTTTTTTTTTAGTACCCCTGCTTTTTTTCTAATCTATTTTATCCCTGTTTATATTTATGCTTTGCTTTTTATTAGTCTTTTTTTCCATTCTGTACCTTCCCTAATTTCTTGCTCATTTGTGTAGTGGTTCTGTCATTGAATTTTCCCTTTGCAAGACCAAGTGTTTGGATAAAGAGGGATGTGATGGAAAACAAGCGGAATGCTCAGTCAGAGCATGACCTGGAGCTTCTGGATTTCTTGGTGGCACTCCCAGGGCCTGTAGGGACTTTGTGTCCCCCCAGCTCTTTGTCCACAGGCACAAAATTTAGGCTTATTGAGGGGAAAATGCTTAACTTGTGTCCCTGCTCTTTGTGTTTGGGGAGGGAAAGAGAAACCTCATCTCCCAGCCCTGTCAGCCTGGTCCTTTCCCACTAAATCCACTTCAAATACATGTTTTTTTTCATAAAGCCATTTGAAAGACTTAATGGACTGTGATTTTTCTTGTCGTGGAAGAGCTGTAGTGAGGCTGGGAGTGACACTTAATAGTCTGTCGAAAGAAGATGTATAAAAAACCTCATCTCTGGGTTTTTTTTTAAGAGAACAGTGCTTTTGTTAGTCTGGGATTATTTCTGGCAGCATCACAAGCCTCACATTGGAGTGGTTCAGATTAACTTACATAAAAACACTTCTCTGGATGTTTACATGAATGAATTGGTGCCTTTTCCTTGCTTTTCTCTCAGCCACCAGCAAGTATCTCCGTGGAAGTTTGTGCTGAACCCCCCTCCTGGCTGGTTCAGCTCCCTGATTTTTCCCCTGTGGAGGTGCCTGGTGGTGGGAAATGTGACCCTCTCTGGTTTCTTTCCCATCAGCCATGTCCAAGTCTGCTGTGAAGATCTCCTCAGACCTGCTGTCCAACCCCCTGTGTGAGCAGGAGCCCTCGTTCCTCGAGATGGTCACGGCCTTCGACACAGCCATGAAGAGGATGGACTCCTTCAACCAGGAGAAGGTGGGTTGGGTTTGGATGGGAAATGCTGGGAGGATCGTGGAGTCATGGAATGGTTGGGGTTGGGAGGGATTCTATCCCCTGCCACGGGCAGGGGCAGCTCCCACTGTCCCAGGGTGCTCCAGCCGGGCCTTGGACATGTCCAGGGATGGAGCAGCCACAGCTTCTCTGGGAATTCCATCCTAGCCCCTCACAACCCTCACAGGGAAGGATTTCTTCCCAAAATCCCATCTATCCCTGCGCTCTGGCAGTGGAAAGCCATTCCCTGTGTTCTGTCACTCCCTGCCTTGTCCAGAATTCTTGTGTCTCACCTCTTTTCCTTTTTATCATCATCATCTCCAAGACTTTTCCCACACGAGTTTCCCTTATCTCAGTCTTCTGGCTGGGATTTCAGCTCCCATGGGAGAAATTCCCTCTCATTTGGTTAAAGGACATTGTGGTTGTGCTCAGAATCCCTCCCCATGCCGTGGTGGGCTCCGTACAAACCCATCCTTGTGCAAATGGGATTTTCCAACAATCCTGATGTGCAATCCTCCCTGTTTTGCTTTCTACAGGTGAATCAGATCCAAAAGACAGTCATAGAGCCTTTGAAAAAGTGAGTACCAACCATCATCTCCTGGGGTTTGTCCTCCTCCTGAGTTTTAGTGGATCCTGGAGAGAGGTTGGAAATCAGCCGTTCCACAGAGGGACAATCCTGCACTGGTCCTGCTGGCCACATTGGTTTTGGTACCTTAATTAATAAAATTTCAACCTTTTTGGCCACTTGGATCCGCTACTGCCTTCACCTGTAGCTTAAAAAACTCCTGAGATATAAAATCATGGAGCATCCTGGGCTGGAAGAGACCCCAAAGGATGAATAATTCAACTTTATTTCTGTTTGTGAAAGAAACTCTTCGCTCCAGCAAAGGAACAAAACCACCTGAAGATCATCCAGGGGGGTCAGAAATTGGCTGGTTGAGCAAAGGTTTCTTTCATTTGGAAATTTTCCAAAATAAGAAGGGAGAAAGCGAAAGTTAGTGCATGTTTATAAATAATATTCCCATGCAAAGGAGGAGTACAGGTTGCAGAGCCTTCGTAGACTGAGAAGTTGGAAATGGGGGGAAAACACAAATCTCACAGTTTTGTCACATCTGGCCTGCAAAATTTCCACTTTTTCCAGGGTCACAGGCTGTACCCCCAAACCTTTCAGGATAATTCCAGTTCTCTCCCAAATATCCCCTTAAATCCAGAGATTTGCTGTTTTGTTACAGGAACAGAGCCAGCGAGCAAAAATAAAATGAAATCACTTTAATATGACAGTAAGTGTTGCAAATTGCTGAATAACAATTTCAGTTAAGGTTTGACACACGGAGGGGTTGTAGTGGTTTAGGTTGTTTTGGTTTTTTTGGTTTTTTTCCCCTGAAGTTGTTGTTTCTGCCCAAATCTGAAAGTAAAATCTCATGGATTACTTAACACCTGAGGTTACAGCATGTTCCTGTTTGGGGGATGTTTGGTGACTCAAGTTTTACCTTGGTCGTCTATCCACGACCAGAAATTCCTGCTTATTTAAGGGAAAAAAAAATGAAAGAATGAAACAAAAAAGGGAAAAAAATCCCAGCCTTTTGCAGTGGAATTGTGTTGCTTATTATCTAGATTGTCCTCATGAAAGATACATTAACTTTTTCTTCCAGCATTCTGTTAAAATTGGAAGAACTTGTGTTTCTGAGATATTCTGGGTTGGTTTTTTTTTTGGTTTTTTTTTTCCCTTCAGCTTGTGTTAGTTGGTGAAATGAAAGACAATCCCTTTCCCTGCAAACCTGCCTTGGGTTTGAAATCCTGGGCTGGGGAATTCTGGACAATAAAACCATTTCCATGTGCCCACGGGAGATGCCCCAAGGGCTGGAGCCGTGGCCAAAACCTCTCCAGTTTTGGGAACAGGAACCTGCTCCAAGCCAAAGTGATGGAATCAGGCCAGGCCAGGACATTCCCATGGCCAAACCTCTCCAAATTTGGGAGAGTGGGGAGTGAGAGAGGAAAAGGCTCCAGGGAGAACTCAGAGCTCTAGAGGCGCTCCAGGAGGGCTGGAGAGGGACTTGGGACAAGGGCTAGAGGGACAGGACACAGGGAATGGCTTCCACTGCCACAGGGATGGGATATTGGGAAGGAATTCCTGGCTGGGAGGGTTGGGAGGGGCTGGGATGGATTTCCTTGAGGATGCCCCATTTCTGGAAGTGTGCAAGGCAAGTTTGGAGCAACCTGGGACAGAGGAAGGTATGAAAGGGGGTGGATCTGGATGATCCTTCAGATCCCTTCCCACCCAACCCATTCCATGTTTCCCTGACTCAGGACACTTCGTTATCTGCCCAATCCTCAGTTCAACACCAGCGTGTTTACTCCGACCTCCTGGCTGCTTTCCAGCCTCAGCAATTCTCTCCAACTTCCTGAATTTCCATTGGCCTAGAAGATGAGAGGTTTTTTTTTTTTCCCTTTTCCTACCCTTTGGCACCTGCAAAGCTTCACCCCGTGTGCCTTTAACCAGTTTATGTTCCATGCCAGGGAAGCTTCATCCCCACTCCGAGAACAAAAATGCTCCTTCCCTTCCCTCCTTCTTCCCTTTGTAGGTGCATCCCTGGCCAGGAACATTTCTGAGGAGCCCAAGGGTCCATTTTGAGGCTAATGAGATGCAGGAGAGAAATGCAGAGCTTGCACCTCCCTCCCCTTGTCCTGCTGGCAGATAAACCCCAGTGCTGGTTCTGGCAGAAAAGTTCCAGATTAATGAAAGCTGCCTTGAGGAGCCCTTCTTATTTCCAGTTAGGTTTTCCTTCCTCTCCCAAGCCTCTCCCAACTTTGCTCTGACCTAGAAAAAAAAAAGGCTTTTAAAATTTTTTTTTTTTTTCTCCAACAGCTGCACTTTATTACATCTTCATTGGTGGTCTTTTATAGTTTATTAGCCAAAGAAACAGATAAGTATAATCCAGACAATTATCATTAGTGGTAATATATTGTAATCAGAGGCACATGGGCAATAAAATCTCCATTCAGTTGTCCAGGGATTGGAGTTTCCAGGCAAATATTGGGGAATTTGTTAAACCATATTGAAAAAAAGCAGTAGTAGATTTAGTGCTGGGGGTGTGGAGGCTTGTATTGTTTCAATCCTTCTGCTTCTGGGCTCATAGGGTTATTCACAATTTGGCTTTTTGAGCCCCAAGAACCCTTTGGCTGGGAATGACTCATTTCTTTTCAGGGAAAGAGCAAAGCTCCAGTGAGAATAGTGCATTTTTCAGGGGATGGGTTGGGCAAGGAGCTGGGCAGGAGGGATGGGCTCCTCTTCGGGAGCTGCCTGTGGAATCTCACACCAGAGCAGTGGCTTTGGGGCAAAAGGGGACAAAAGCAGCTGCTTTGGACTTTGCTCTCCCTGTTCTTCCCAGTCAAGGCAGGGTCAGGGATTGGGGATGGAGTCTTAGTGTTCCATATTGTGTGTCCGTATTTAAGGAAGGAAGTGGCTTAAAGGATCCAGGTGGTTTGGAAATCCACGGGATTTAGGGCCTTTCACATTGGGAGCCGATTTCCAGGGCCACAGGTCTCAGTTTAACTGACTCTGTCTGACCCTCTTGGAGCAGGGGGGTGGCCTGGTCACCTTGAATTGGTGCCATTCCCTTGGAGTATGGTCCTGTTCCCAAAATTGGAGAGGTTTGGCCATTGGAATGTCATGGTCACCTTGAATTGGTGCCATTCCCTTGGAGTATGGTCCTGTTCCCAAAATTGGAGAGGTTTGGCCATTGGAATGTCATGGTCACCTTGAATTGGTGCCATTCCCTTGGAGTATGGTCCTGTTCCCAAAATTGGAGAGGTTTGGCCATGGGAATGTCCTGGTCACCCTGGCACAGGATCACCCCCCTGCAGCATTGTCCTTCTCCCAGAACTGGAGAGGTTTTGGCCATGGGAATGTCCTGGTCACCCTGGCATGGTACAATCCTTTTGATTTGTGGCATTGTCCTGCTCCCAGAATTGGAAAACTGTCCACGGGATGTCCTGGTCACCCTGGCTTTGGCACGGGTGACACAGAGGGTGCTGCCACCGAGGTGCCACCACACAGGGCTGGGTGTCAGGCCTGTGGGACATCCCAGAGGTGCAGTTCAGGAGCTGCTCAGGGTACTGAGGGATAAATTCCATCAGAATTTCCAGAATGTCCAGAGCTGCTGGCAGCACAGCCGGGAGGGGGATCCCTCACTCCACCTCCCTCCCACCACCCCACCATTCCCATGGTCCCTCAAGCTGCAGGAAAAGGCAGCCAGAGCTGGCCAGGAGCAGCTCCAGGGGTGCTGGACAGGAAGAAGGAAAAGCAGCTTTCATGTCCTTAATGAGCCCCTAATGAGGATTTGGAGCAGCCACATGGCTGCCTAATCCCCCACGCGCCACTTCCTCATCCCGGCCTCTCCATTCCTGTGCCTTTTCCCTCCAGGAGGAAGGGTTAGGTTTAATTTCCCCCTTCCTGGTGGGTGGACGGCCCCCACGGATGTGTGGGCATGAGCTGAGGAATGGCAGGAATCCTTTTCCATGCTCCAGCCTCTCCTGAGCCATCCTGGTGCCTCTCCAAGCCTCCCCTCACCTCATCCACCATCGCTTTCTTTGGCATCTGATGCTTCCCAGCTCTGTCATTCCTTTTATTTACCTGTCCATCACCAGCTGTAGATCTTGTGCACTTCCCTTTGTCTTCTTATCCAAGATACCAACCCAAAAATAATGCCCTAGGTAAGAGCCACGTCTGTGCCAGCCAGGTCCCGCTCACAGGCTGCCAATGAGGGTGATCAAGATGCTTGAAAACAAGGAGGATTAAAGGTTTTACCATTATTTTTCCCTTTCCCACTAAAAATGGGGGCTGAAGGAAGCAGTGGGACGAGGATTTGGGATGGAGAGGGTGAGAAAGCAGAGAGGTGGCAGAATGTTCCCACTCCTTGAGCATCCTCACCATCCCTAAGGTTTCCCAGCAGAGAGATGGGAAGGAATTTCCTATTTGTCATCTGGGCCGAGTAATAGACGGATCTGACAGCCCCGGGAATCCTGGGTCACTTTTATCTCCTGTGGCAGCATCTCTCCAACCCCATCCTTTAATTACAGGGAGCTGAAGGGAGGCTGGCATGTGGACAAGGTGGGAACACGATTTGGAATGCAGGGAACGGGGTGATTTAGATGTTTTTCCAAGGATAACCTGTCATCCTGTGAGTTCACCGGCAGGTTCCCCCTCTGCCCCCACAGCCACGGGCAGAGTAATTTGTATTTTCTCTTCGTTATCCCTGCATATCTCCCCTCACCTGCTCCTCTTAAGCTGCCTGGGCTGTAATCCCCTCTCAGCAGCCTTCCCTAAAAAGTGACAGGGAACAACAGCAGCTTATTCCTCAAGCTGCTTTCATGGCAGGGGCTCTAATACCCCGTGTGCTGTTTTACCTTCACTTTGCCACCATTCCCACCAAATTTTCTTTCAAGTCAGCTTTGATTTTCTTGGGTTTGCATTATAAAAAGGAAGTCTCAGGTTAAAGAGGGTGGGAAGGGGGATTTGGGAGTGGTTTTGGCTGTCAGACCCCCTCATTCCCTGTGGAGGAGCATGGGGAGGAGGATGGTGTTGGGATTATTGATAATATCGGATATTAGGAGTATTTTTGTCATGGTTAGAGTTGTGAAACCCTGGCACAGTCTGCCCAGGAGTCACCATCCCTTGAAGAGCTCAACAAATGTGTGGATGTGGTGTTTTATGGCTTAGTGGTGCTGGGTTGGTGGTTGGACTCGGTGTTTGGGCTCTTTTCCAACCTCGCTGATTCCATGATTTGTTCCAAACACCCACATCTGCTCCAGGGTTGTGCAACTCACAGGGACAGGAATCATTCCCTTGCTCTAGGTGCGTGGAATGGATGAGTGAACCATCCCAGATTTGCTTGTGAGGCTTCCCTTCCCTTTCCCCATGTCCCTGCTTCTTTGAAATTCCATGTGGAATTTCCATTTCCAAAGGGCTGTTTGGCTGCTGCTCCCCTCCCAGTTGATCCCAGTCCCTTCACTGCCAGGAGGGGCTGGTTGTGCTTTGCCAAAAGCTTTGGAAAACTCTTCTGATCCCTGCAGGGGTGTTCTTGGAGGGCTTGGCTGTGTCTGTGCCTGGCAGAGGCTCTGCAGAGCCTTTGTGCCAGGCTCTGCACCAGGAGCTTTTGTCAGTAACGTGCATGAGATGGTTGTGGAGACACTGGGGCCACGTGTGGAGGCAGGAATTCCTCGGAATAACTTGGCACCAGCGGGAGCCTGGCTCTCCCTCTCCCCCTGCATGGGTGTTTGGCACCCCTGGCACTCACCTTGGGATCGTGTTTCTGTCCACACAGGGACAAAAACCTGGGCAGGACTTGAAATCCCTTCTCCCAGGGGAATTCAGGATTCCTTGATTCCTTCAGGAGCCAGAGGCAGCTTTCCCTCAATCCAGAGCAGCCCAAGGAAGGTCCTTCCCTGCTTGAGCTGAGCTGATCCTGCATGGAAATTAAACCAGGGAGAGTGTGCCTGGTGTGGGAAGAGTTCAGTGGGGACAGGGAGAGCTCAGTGGG
>NC_031790.1:2465251-2471345 GCF_001522545.3 Parus major
TGGGGACAGGGAGAGCTCAGTGGGGACAGGGAGAGCTCAGTGGGGACAGGGAGAGCTCGGTGGGGACAGGGAGAGCTCGGTGGGGATGGGGAGAGCTCAGTGGGGACAGGGAGAGCTCAGTGGGGACAGGGAGAGCTCAGTGGGGACAGGGAGAGCTCAGTGGGGATGGGGAGAGCTCAGTGGGCACAGGGAGAGATCAGTGGGGACAGGGAGAGATCAGTGGGGACAGGGAGAGATCAGTGGGGACAGGGAGAGCTCAGTGGGGACAGGGAGAGCTCAGTGGGGATGGGGAGAGCTCAGTGGGGACGGGGAGAGCTCGGTGGGGATGGGGAGAGCTCAGTGGGGACGGGGAGAGCTCAGTGGGCACAGGGAGAGCTCAGTGGGAACGGGGAGAGCTCAGTGGGCACATGGAGAGCTTGGCTGACCCAAGGAGAGCTTGTTGGGGATAGAGAGAACTTGGTACAGGGAGAATTCAGTGGGTACAGGGAGAGCTCAGCTGGCCCAAGGAGAGTTTTTTGGGCACCGGGAGAACTTGGTGGGCACAGGAAGAGCTTGGCAGACCCAAGGAGAATTTGGTGAGCACAGGGAGAACTTGGTGGGCACAGGGAGAGCTCAGCTGGCACAGGGAGAGCTCCTTGGGGCATTGGTGGTGTCCAGAGAAGGCACAAGTGACCCAGCCCTTCACTGGTGGAGGACAACCACACTGAGGGAAGCTCGAATAGTGATAGGATTGGTTTTGAACTAGTAAAGGGGAGATTTAAACAAGATGTTGGGAAAGAATTCTTCCCTGTGAGGATGGGGGTAGCGCAGGTTGCCCACAGAAGCTGGGAAACACTTCCTCATCCCTGGAATGCCCAAGACCAACTTGGATGGGGCTTGGAGCACCCTGGGACAGTGGAAGGTGTCCTGCCCATGGCAGGGGGTGGAACAGGGTGATTTAAGGTCCCTTCCCACCCAGGCCAGTGTGGGATTCCATGATTCCCAGTGCCCAGGCTGGAACTTGGGACACTCTGGCTGCGGCTCCAGGGAGCTGCCCCCCCCTGCTCTGGGAAATGCAGCGTATAATCTATGCATTAAAAGTCCTTGTGAGACAGGAGCTGCTGTGCCTACACAGTTCCAGCCTCTTCAGATCCAGCCCTGTAGATATTTTCTAAAGCTCTGCCGGAGCACGGTGTCCTTCCATTACGGGCTGCGAAATTGCAGCGAGTCGATACCGGGAATAAAAAAGGGGGGGGGGGAAAAATCAAAATGGAGACTTTTTTTTTTCCTTTTTTCCCTTTTTAAAGCTCAGATTTAACTTCAAAGTAAATGGAAACTGCGTCGCTGACCGTCTTGTGCGCCCTCCCTCGCTGCTTTTTCCAAGGGAAAGGGTTGGCTCTTCCCTGCGGAGCGGGATTGGGGGTGGAAGTGGCTGTGTGTGACTTTGCTGGAGTCTCGTGGCTCTGTTCAGGCAGGAGCACCGGGAAGTGTCAGGGAAAGGCCAGGAAAACACCACTAACAGCTGGGTTTGGGTGCCAGCACGAGGCTCAGTGGTTTGAGGATGTCTCAGGAAGGGTTTTCCAAGATTTGCTGGATGTGGTGGCCATGCTCAGGGCTTTGTGCACAGCAGGGAAGGGAGGATTTCCCAGCCTTCAGCCTGGAATCTCTTCTGACATTCCCATGTCTGGATTCCCACTGTGGAGGAGCAGCTCAGCTCATCCCCATGGCCTTTATTTCTCAGCCTTCAGCCTGGAATCTCTTCTGACATTCCCATGCCTGGATTCCCACTGTGGAGGAGCAGCTCAGCTCATCTCCATGGTCTTTATTCCCTGTTTTAGGTGTGAGGTTTTGTGTCCTTCCCAAACCTCCCCCAACAGGGACAGAACGTAAAATAAACCAGGAAAGCTTCTGGACTGATGGGATCCTCCTTCCCATTGTTAATAATTTGGAGAAATTCCTGCAGGAGCTGCGACCTCAAGCTGCTGGCATTGTGTGTGTGCCCACAATGGAAAATGGGAATGGAAATGGAAAATGGGAAAGGGCATCCCATAGTGAGGAGACCTGGCATAAAAACATCCCTGGAAGTGCTGCAGACCAGGCTGGAATGGGCTTGGAGCCTCCTGGGCCGGTAGGAGATGTCCTGAAGGTCTTTTCCAACCCAAACCATTCCCTGATTCCATGGACTCAAAACATTATCCCATTAACCCTCTCAGCCCGGCCATCCCTTCCCACCCCGTCCTTCCATCCCTGTTTCCCTAACTCCTTCTCCCGGCAGATTTTTGGACTTTACAGAGAGGCAGGAGAGATTTTAGCAGCCCAGGAGCTGGTGAGCCTGCTGCATCCCAGACCTGCCTCCCATTTAAATATAATGGGATGGTGTGGGACGGTGTCCATAAAAAGCAATGTCAGGGCAGAGCATCTGATCCTCTCCGGGCAGCTGGAGCAGCTCCCTGATGACTTTCCCAGGTTGTTCCTCATCCCCAATCTGTTGCAACAGAGAGAGAATATCATGGGATATATATTTGTATTTATATTTATATGGATTTGTTTTGTGCCAGCCTTGGGGGATGTGTAGGACCAGGCAGGATTGAAGGATCACATCCCCAGATCAGCCTCTTGCCCAGGGATGCTCCACACAAATGCTTGGATACAAATATTCCCACTTTTCCCTTTGCAAACTGAGGCTCAAGGATGAAAGTTTTCCTCAGCATCCACCAGTCCAGCCCATCAGCACCCTCCAGAGTGAGCGGAAAATGGGATTTTAATAGGACTGGAGTGGCTGGGAACACCCGTGGTTCCGCTTGAACCGTGGATTTAGGTCACATCCGAAGCAAATGACACTCGTCAAGTGACATTTGTGTCTTTTCTTTTTGCTAATGCCCCCCCCTGTTTGATTTATATTTATATTTTTTTCCATTTTAAGAGGTGGGAAAGCTGTTTGTTCCCTTGTGGAAATAAAATCCATCGCCAGGCTGCTCAGAAAAATTTTTTACCACCCAATCCCTGGCTTCAACCCCCTAAAATCACCCTGGAATTTATGAATATTAAATTATTATCTCCAGAGGGAGCATCACCTATTTGATCCCAACCCACAGCTCTGGTATCCCCTGGGATAATTTGATTTCCTGGAATTAAGAGACAGGAGCAATGTTCCAGTTCCTGCTTTTCCCTTTTCTGTCACATTCAAAAATATTCTCCATCAGATGTTCATGTTTCCTCAATTTGTAACACGTTTTAATAATAGGAATCTTTCCCATCGCCTGGATAAATTGTTAGATGCTGTGAATCCTTCTGGGGAGGGCTCAGGGCTTCTCTTCAGCTGGGTTTGTGACTCAAAAAGAGCAAAAATTTGTCAAAAAAAAGACAAAAAAATAAGGAGAAAAAGCAAAAAATCAACCAAAAAAAAGAGCCAAAAATTAACCAATAAAAGGCCAAAAGTTAACCAAAAAAAAGCACAAAAAACTAACCAAAAAGAGCCAAAAATTAACCAAAAAAAAGCAAATACTAACAAAAAAAAAAAAAGCAAAAAATAATATCCAAAAAGGGAAAAAAAAGATGCAAAAAAAAAATTATGCCACAATTTTTATTTTTTTTTGCACTCATTATTTATTTTTCCTGGACTTTTATTTCAACTTCTTTACCTCTTCTTTCCTTTTTCAACCAGGAATTAGGGAAACGACACATTAATTAATAATATTCAGAATTCTGGGATGGTTTGGCTTGGAAAAAATCTCACCCAGTGTCACAGCAGGGAACTTTCTGCTGGAGCAGGGTGCTCCACAATTGCTTTGGATGCTTCACCCACCTAAAATATCCCATCCCAAGCCTTTCCCATCTTTTTTCCAGGTTCAGCAGTGTCTTCCCGAGCCTGAACATGGCTGTGAAGCGCCGGGAGCAGACACTCCAGGACTACAAACGCTTGCAATCCAAGGTGGAAAAATATGAGGAAAAGGAGAGAACCGGCCCTGTCCTGGCCAAGCTGCACCAGGTATTGAGATGTTCCCAGAGCCACAATCCCGGCAGCATTCCTGGGAAAAACTCGGGAAAAGCTTTTCCCTCCTATCTGGCATCCGTGCCATGACTAGAACATTTTGGGAGGATGTCTTTTATCCGTGTAAAAATCACATTTTTGACAGCACGGCGCTGGTTTGGAGTGCTCGGTGAAGGGAAGGAGCCGCTTTTCCAAGAGAAAATGGAATGCTTTCCAAGAGAAAATGGAATCAGAGCCCTGGGAGCTCTGGGGGAGCTCGGAGCCAGCGCTGAGGTCGAGGCACAGGGGGGTTCCCCCCGACCTCCGTGTCTGAGCGAGCAGCTGGATGGGGAAGGGAACAGATCAGAGCATTTCCCAGCTTTATGTTTGCCACCTGTTCCCAAAAAAATTCGTCTTGGAAAATTGCAGTAATTGGTTAACAGGAAGTTTTGCCAGATTCTTTTTGCTCTCTCCCGAATTTTAGCGAAATCGTGATGAGTTTGTTGGTTTTGGTTTTTGCTTTTTTTTTTTTTTTTTTTAATCAAATCTTCCCCAGCATTTTTCCCCCAAAATCTGTCGCTCCGGCAGCACGTGGCTTGATCCTCCCAGGAACAATTGATTCTCAGAGTCAAAGAAAATGTGTTTTTCTGATGAATTTCCACTCCAAAAAATGAAGTTTTGTGTTAAAGAACAGCCTGAACAAAAGACACTTCTGGTTTAACTGTAAGCAGCTTATTTTGCTCAGCCTCAGCAACTAAAGCTGGGGCTGGAAAAACGGGAATTCTTTTGTCCTGGTGATTAAGCAGGGTTTAGTTATTTCATTTATTTTTTCCCCTTAATGAACTTTTGATCTAATTCTCCCCACCCCAAAAAAAAACCTCTTAACCAAACACTGAGCTTAAACACCTGTGGGAGGGAGCCTTGAACAATCCTGAACTTGGGGTATCCAGAGCGTCTGGATTTGATGGGAAAAGGCCTTATCTCTTCCTGGTATTTTTAATTCTTGAGCTGCAAATTTACATCCGTTGTTTGCTCCAGGTTTTCTGCTCTTCTGCCCCCTGTGAAGTTCATCCTGGGAGTTTTCCCTGTGACTTCCATCCCTGGAGTTTTCCCCCATGAGCTCCATCTCAGGAGTTTTCCCTGTGGACTCCATCCTGGGAGCTTCCCCATGGACTCCATCCTGGGATTTTTCCCAGTGAACTCCATTCTGGCATTCCTCCCCGCCATGAACTCCATCCTGGGAGTTTCAATGCTCCCGATTTCATGGCAAATGATGGATTTGCTCCTTTGCTGGGATGACTCCAGGCTTTTCCATGCCATCCCCCTGGCACGCTGTCCCTGTCCCCAGGGCCGGCGCCGCGGCCGGGCCGGGCTCTCCCGCACCCCCCTCCCGTCAGAATGGCACCAGGATTAAGTGGCAGACTTGAACCGGTCTAATATTTCACAGCCCACCCCCTCCTGCCCTTTTCCACACCATCCCAGAGACATTTCCCGTTCTCCCCACGCTCTGTTTAAAGGAGCCAGTTGGATGCACTGAGCTGAAGGTCACGTTGATGGTGGGGGCAAGATCCTGGAGCAACGCTCCTGGGAATTGCAGGATGAGGGGACATAGATGTGGCCAGGGATGTTCTCCAGTCTGACCGAGCTCTGGGACTGGGATTTGTCTGTGATTTTCTGAAGGAGAGAGGACACAACTTCTCTGGGTGTCCTGTGGCTTTCCAGGGTCAGAGCATGATTCCTACCAGGATCCGCTAGCTAGTCCCATCAGGATCCATTAACTGGTCACTTGGGCTCCACCTGGATCTGTTGGATGGTCACTTGAGTCCCACCAGGTCCCATTGGATGGTCACTTAGATCCTACCAGGTTCCATTGAATAGTCAGTTAGATACCACAAGATTCCTTTGGATGATCACTTGGATCCTACCAGGGTCCATTGGATGGCCCCATCATGATCCATTAACTGGTCATTTGAATCTCACCAGGTCCCACTGAATGGTCACTTGGATCACACCAGGTTCCATTGACTGGTCACTTGAGTCCCATCAGGTCCCATTGGATGGTCACTTGAGTTCCACCAGGTCCCATTGGATGGTCACTTGAGTCCCTCCAGGTTCCATTGGATGGTCACTTAGATCCCACCAGGT
>NC_031790.1:2471495-2477873 GCF_001522545.3 Parus major
ATTGGATGGTCACTTGAGTCCCTCCAGGTTCCATTGGATGGTCACTTAGATCCCACCAGGTTCCATTGGGTGATCCCATGGGTCCAACCATAGTCACTGCTTGTCCCCACAGTCAAGCAAAGCTCTCCATTGTCCTGGGGTGGTCTCCATGCCGGGAGGATCCCTGTCCCAGGAGTGTGATCCCCAGCCCATGTCCCTCCGCAGGCCCGCGAGGAGCTGCGCCCAGTGAAGGAGGACTTTGAAGCCAAGAACAAGCAGCTCCTGGAGGAGATGCCCAAATTCTACAGCAGCCGCATCGATTACTTCAAACCCAGCTTCGAGTCACTGGTCCGGGCACAGGTGAGACATTGTCCCTTCCTGGTACCAGTGTCGTGTCCTGTCCCGCAGTTCCATGTACTTTATCCACTGGAATTCCGTGGTGTTATCCACCTGGGAATGCCATCTTGATTTGGAGTCCTGAGCTCGGGGCTTGATTGGGTTTGAGGAGTTTGGGCTCATCTGAAGGTGGCTCCTGGGACATCTCCACATCAAAGATTTGCAGGAAGAGCTGCCCTGAATCACCAACAGCTTTCTCTTTCATCCTCTAGCTTCCTTCAGGAACATGCTGCCGCTCCTCCTCCTCCTCGCTTCTCCCTTTGCCCTTTCCCTTAGGCTGCAGAGGGGCAGGGTTGGGATCTTCCCAAGCTTTGAGAACCTCTGGCACCCCATGCCACGGCTCCCGGGGCAGTCCAGCACGGGCAGGAAGGCAGATCCGGGCGCCGTGGGCGTTTTCCTGCGGCATTTCGGGGCCGGGAAGCGCCGCAGGGCCCCAGGTGCGCTGCGGGGGGGCTGCCGGGAGGTGCCAGGAGCACGTGTTCCATCTCACCTCCGACTTGGGGGGGCCTCTCTGCGGAGCTGCCAGCGAGTTGTCTGCAGGCTGATTCACCTACCAGATGGTGCCGATGCTCCCTGCGCCGCAGGGTGGGTGCTGGGGATGCTGTTCCTGCTGTTCCCTTAGCGATTGGGCGCGGGGCTCCCTGTTCCAGCCCGGAATAACCAGAATTCCTGGAGTCACCGCAGAGTCTCGCTGGCCCTTTCCCCCGCAGACTCCCTCCGTGGGTGAGAGCTTGAAACCTGAATGTTCTCTGCCCTCTGCGGGGTTTTTGATCCGGGAGTTTCCTCAGAGAGCAGCTTTGCCTCTCTGGCTTCTCCTCACTCCATTTGTGTCCCAATTCCCATGGAATTTGGGGCGAGGAGGACGTTGGGATAGGTGTGCTCAGAGCACCCGGACATGCGAGAGGGGTGCAGCAGGGTGTCACTTCTGGGGCTGTTTGTGACACTCTCCATCCACATCCCTCTTCTTCCTTGGGAATCCTCTGCTTTCTTTCCTGTCTATCTGCCCTGTCTCTCTTCAGGTGAGGAATTTGTTGGGAAAACCAAGTGAAATCCCGTTTTTAACACCCAAAAAGGCAGCGTCATAACAAAGCTGATGCATCTCCCGTAGGCTGGACTAAAGCTGGTCCCAGATGGATGCAGCTCCTCACATCCCTCCCTCCCTGCCAGCCTCCATGGGAGCTGCATCCTCTTCTTTCCCAGCACTGGCTGCATCCTTCCACCCCCAGGGAGGGATACTGGGAGGAGAGCTTGCAATGTTTGTGCTGAGGCTGGGCTCGGGCTGCATGTGCCCCCCTGGCTCGGGAGCTCTTTTCCCACTGAAGTGGCTGAAATAAAATGGAAAAGGGATGCGATTTGCCCAAGGTGATGAGTCATTGGTGAGCCAGGAATAGCAGCCCGAGCCCTGAGTCAGCTCAGCAGCTGCTCACCTGCAGGCACCTGGCTGGGAAGGGCAGCCAGGAGCATCCCCATCCCAGGGAGAAATCCCGGGTGAGAGCTGGCATGGGAATAATGCCCAGCTTTCCGTCCCTCTGTGCCTCCCTGAGCTGATGGAGCAGCCGAGGGGGGTCGTGTTCCTCGATGGAATTTATATTTTCAGCCTTTTCTGTGGGTTCCTCTTCAGGAGTGGGATGAGGCTGGAGGTGCATCCCACAAAGAAAGGGCTGGATGGGGTGGGACTGGGATCGTGCAGGGTGCTGTGACTTTGGGGTTGTTTCTGGGTCAAACCCACCATCCAAAGACAAAACCATGTCATTTTCCTTACGTTTTTGTCCCTGGAGGAAACCAGCAAGACAAAGTGTGTGACAGTGACACCATCCAGTGCCACAGCGAGCTGGGAAGGGACCAGCTGCCTCTCGGGGAAGGGGAAGGACCCTGCTCCCCAGCACCTCCGTGGCTTTGACCCAAGGAGACCCTCCCAAGCCTCCTCCCCGGGCGGGCGAGTTCCCATGGCACAGCCTGGCTGTGCTCCCGGGGCCGGGTGTCTCCTGACGCCAGGACATGTCCCGAGCTCACAGGGCTGTAACATTCAACACCAAATTCTTCTCTCCACCCACAGGCCTGGGCCAAGCCAAGAGAGGCAAATGTTTCCCTGGCTGGGGGCTTTGAAGTGGCCACATGGAGATGAAAGGGAGAGATTTTGGAGCTGTCGCTGGTGTGAGGCGTGAACAGCACTTCCTTCCCGCTCTGTGCTTTATTTTCCAGCTAGAAAAGACGAAATTCCTTTGGATTGTAATGGAATGGGGGGAAAGGCAGGCAGGGATGGTGCTGTGGGCTGGGGGAGCCCGGCCCTGGCAGTGCCCCTGGGTTTGTTTTGGGTAGGGCTGCCCCAAACAAGCGGCCGCTGCCCAGCTGGGCATTGTGGCTGGGATCTATAGAAAATCCACGGAACACAGCGTCCCCAAACAGAATTAGTTCAAGACAGGTGGACTCGGGGCCATTGGCTCAGGCTCAAAGGCGAGCTGGAGCTGGGATTTGATGGGATGGGGACGGAGCATATGGTATCCATAGCTGGAAAAGTACTGGGCTGTCAGGAGCAGGTAGGGCAGGGCGAGCTGACTGCGGAGCCAGGGGTCCCCTGCTGTCACTGTCACCAGGTTGGGGTGCATCCCCTCCCTGGCAGGGTTTTCACTTCTGGTTCAGCAGGAGAAATCATGGGGGAATTGATGCCAGTGGGATTTTTTTGGATGAAGCACCGGAGACTGGGCTGGCAAGGCGCAGCAGCACCCGGATGGTGCCAACTGGTTCTGCCTGGGGCCTGTGGGAGAGAGCATCCCCAGCAACATCCACCAGCCCTGGGGACACCCACCAGGCCCTGGGGACATCCACCAGACCCTGGGGACACCACGTGTCCCTTGGGAAGGGACCGGTGGCTGTGGGATGTGGGCAGAGGGGGAGCAGCACCAAGGAGTTCACTTGCTCTGCCCAGTCAATCCTGTGTGGATGCTGGGGGACAATCCCAGGGGACAATTCCTGGGGACAATCCTAGGATGCAATCTTTGTCATGGAGGAGTCCTCAGGGATTTCTGGACCCTGGTGGGGGGCAGTTCTGGAGTCAATCCAGGGGGGCAGTTGTCCCCAAGTCCTGGGGAACAATCCTGAGACCAATCCTGAAGGGACAAATATCCCCAAATCTTGGGGGACAATCCTGGGGGCAGCATCTGCCACCCCAGTGGGATTCATTTCAAGGCACCAGCGCTTTTTCCGTGCTGGAATTGGCAGTGCCACTTGGCCATATGTGACTGAGGAGAGCCCAGCTGACTCCAGTTTGGGGACAAGGGACACAGGGGGCTGCTCCAGGGCTCTGGCACCCCACTTGGCATCCCTGCCCCCCAGATCCCTGCTCACCCACAGCCCTGCTGAGGGATTTGGGGTGCTTTTGTCATCTCTTGCTTGCAGGGGGTTTCAGAGGATATTTGGGGTGGCCCAGCTGTGGTTTGGGGGCCGTGCAGGGATTTTGGGGAGCCCCTGCCAGCTCAGCCCCGTGTGGGGTTCATTAGTCACTGTGTAAATGAGCATTGCTGTGACTCAGCCAGCACCGCTGCGTGGGGAGCCCTGGCCACGGAGCAGCCCCCGGAGCTCCGGGATGGACAGGCCTGGGAAAGGGGGGTTCAGGCAGCCGGTGCTGGAATGTGGAGCCCCGCGATGCCCCCTCGGGCCTGCCCAAAATCGGCATCGTTTTGAGCAGAATTAGGGGAGCTGGTCTCCATGGAGACCGTGTGTGTCTCTGCACCGGTGCTGCTAGAGACGCTGGGGCCCCTCTGGGAAATGGGGACAACGCTGGCATTGCCTACGCCGGGGGGGCAGCGCTCCCCAATCCCGCCCTGATGGACGCGGGGGGATGTCCAGGACAAGATCCCACATCTGGCACAGCACCAGGGGTCCTGCAGTGCCAGGGGTCCCGCAGGCAGCTGTGGGGGTCCTGTTGGCACCCGGGGATCCTACAGTGCAAGGCATTGTGAGGTACCCGGAGGTTCTGCAGTTTCGGGGGTCTCCCAGGCAGCACCGGGGGTCCCGCAGCACCAGGAGCGCCCCAGGCAGGGCTGGGAGTCCCAGGGGTCCCACAGGCAGCACCGGGGTTTGGCAGGCAGCGCTGAAAGTCCTGCGGTACCCTGGGGTCTCACAGGCAGCCCCGGGGGTCCCGCCACACCGGGGGGTAGGGAGAGGGCACCTCAGCCCCGGGGGTCTCCCCGGCAGGGCTGGGAGCCCCCCTCTCCCCGCTGGAGCCCGAGCAGCCACGCCGCTGCCATCTGCCTGCGCTGACCCACGGGCTCCCGCGCCGGCAAGCGCTGCTCGCTGCCGGAGATAATTGGCGGTGCTAATTAGCACGTTATTAACACACCCCTCCTCCTCCCCCTCCTCGCCGTGCTTCGCACGGGGCACGGCGCTGCTGGGCGTGCCCCCTCACCGAGTCCACCGGGCCCCGAGCGGCGCGGCCCGTGCCGGTGGCACCGGTGACAAACGAGGGGACAAGGCGGCTGCGGGAGGGTGGCGGGCGCCGGTGGCAGACCCGCACGAGCGGCTCCCAGATGGGAAGCGAGCGGAGAAGGGCAGCGTGTTATTAAAATGTGTTGAGTTGTAATAATCCGAGGGGGTGGCATCGCCACGTGGGAGAGAGCTATTTTAGACATCAACGCTGTGGCGAGGGGCTGAGGGCACCCGGAGGGGGGTGGGCTGGGGAGGAGACCCCCATTCCCCTCCCTCCCCCCATCCCCCTTTATCCAACAGGTTGTCTACTACACGGAGATGCACAAGATTTTTGGGGACCTGACGGCACAGATCGATCGGCCCGGGCTGAGTGATGAGCAGCGGGAGAGGGAAAACGACGCTAAGCTCAGCGAGCTCCGGGCGCTCTCCATCGTGGCTGACGACTGAGGCCGGGATGGGGAGGGGATGGGGATCCCCCCCCTTCACCCCAGCTCCCATCCCAGGGATGGATTTGTGGGGCTGGAGCTGTTCCCATCACCCCACGGCTCCGCACTCCTGCCCGGCTGGGGGGGAGGAGGCTGCTCCTGCCAGGGTCTGGATCATCTTTGTCGCTCTATGAATGAGTTTTGCCTTAAATTTTGGGGTGTGGAGGAGCAGGAAAGGGAGCGATCCTGCTCGGATGAAGATGGGGAGTTGAGATGTGGTGTGCTGGATTTTCCCAGGTTCCCACCTCCCTTGGCACCCCCAGAGCCCAGAGGGTGAGACCCCCCCACTCCTCCCCCTCATTTTGTGCCTTAGGAGCTCAGAGGCCCCCTCAGGGGAGGGTAAAATCACTCAAATCCCATTTTTTGATGCACAGGGACAAGGGTGATGCTTCCCATGGCGAGCATCCATCCCTCTTTTCCCAGGAACTGTACAAAGAGCCTGTGCCCCAGAGCTTGGGGGTGCCCAGGGTAGGGGGATGGGACCCCAGACCACAGGGACAGGTGGGGACACCCCTAAGGGAGACAATCGAGCCAGGAGCAAACCTATGGAAAACTGGGGAGCTGCAGGCCCTCCTCGCTGTTCGGGGAAAGGCCACAGGGACTCCTTGGCTTGTCCCCGAATAAAGTTTTTGGCAGCGCAGTGCGGCCGGGGCCGTTCCGGTGTCCCTGTCCCCGCCGGGCCCGTGCCGGTGTCCCTGTCCCTGTCCCCGCCGGGCCCGTGCCGGTGTCCCTGTCCCTGTCACCGCCAGGGCCGTTCCGGTGTCCCTGTCCCTGTCCCCGCCGGGCCCGTGTCGGTGTCCCTGTCCCTGTCCCCGCCGGGCCCGTGTCGGTGTCCCTGTCCCTGTCACCGCCGGGCCCGTGTCGGTGTCCCTGTCCCCGCCGGGCCCGTGTTGGTGTCCCTGTCCCTGTCCCCGCCGGGCCCGTGTCGGTGTCCCTGTCCCCGCCGGGCCCGTGTCGGTGTCCCTGTCCCTGTCCCCGCCGGGCCCGTGTCGGTGTCCCTGTTCCTGTCACCGCCGGGCCCGTGCCGGTGTCCCTGTCCCTGTTCCTGTCCCCGCCGGGCCCGTGTCGGTGTCCCTGTCCCTGTCACCGCCGG
>NC_031790.1:2477893-2489361 GCF_001522545.3 Parus major
CCGTGCCGGTGTCCCTGTCCCTGTCACCGCCAGGGCCGTTCCGGTGTCCCTGTCCCTGTCCCCGCCGGGCCCGTGTCGGTGTCCCTGTCCCTGTCACCGCCGGGCCGCTGTCGCCCTCTGCCGCCGCCCGGCCGCCACTGCAGGGGCGACGCGGAGGGTCTTGGGTGTCACCTGGAAGGGAAAAACTGGGATTGAACATTCAACCCCCCAACCGTGGAGGCGCGGGAAGGAAACGGCGTCAGAGCACGAGGAATCGGGTTTTCTAGTAAAATACAGGAAATTTAAGCCTGAGCTGGCAGCTTTGAGGATAAGGAGAGGCTGTCTGCTGTGTCCTGGGGGCTGCAGATGCTGGGTGAGAGAAGGGGGTGGAAGCCCACTCTGGTGGGGTTCTGGTGGAGCTGATGAAGGTGCCTCCTTTGCCTTGGGGTGGCATGAGGCTCCTGCTGCTCCAGGTGAGGGCACGCATCTCCAGACATCAGGGAAGCCATCACCACCTCTTCCTGCCAGGACCTGGATTTGGCAAATCTGCACGGGCCAAGGAGCAGCGGTCAGGGGTGTCCTGGGAGGCCCGGCAGAAAATGGGGATGGAACCCCTAAAACAAAACCTTCCCTTTGCAGCTGGAGCAAAAGGGATGGGGCAGAGCCGTGGGAATGCTGGTGGCTGTCCCCGGTGTAGGGACACAGCAAGGTTACCCCAAGAACAATCCCGTGCCAAGGCTCCTCCCCAGCTTCCAGCACAGAGAACTTCATCCCTCTGTTTCCCCTCAGCTGTTCCTTCCCAACCACATCATATGCCAGGCCAGGTTTAAGCAAAATAAACCCAGTTGCTACGGTTACCCAGAGCAGGGATGCTAAATATACAGAATATAGATATTTTTATATATTTTTAACTGCCACGCACAGAGCCCGTGAGCCTGAGCAAGGGACATGCTCCCCCGCGGGATCTGAGCCCTGCAGGCCTCAGGGTGGCTCACAAGTGGGTAAAGGTCCATGGCAGCCCCTTTGTGGCTTTGAGGTGTTGATTCCTCCCTGGATTCAACCCCCCTTGGGCTCACCTGAGCTCTCCTGGTGGCTTTGTCTGTGTCACTGTCACCCTGCGTGGCACAGCTAGACCTCGCCCGCAGCAGCCCACCTCTCCTGCACTCAGAGTATCCACAAATCCTAGATCCTGGTCTGTGCCATCAGCTCCTCCTGCCCTCACGGCGCTTAGGAGAGGGATTTCACCCATGGAAACTTAACCCAGGCACTCCCAGGGATTCACTCTGCGTACTCTCCGCAGTGCTTGGGGAGAATTCTATCTTTTTACTATAAAAGTGGGTAATTACCGGGTTTTGCACCACCCACAAGATCCCAGCATTAATAGAGAGAGCTGGCAGGAAGGGAAAATTAACTCTACAATGTGGAATGTGCTCAGCTTCGGTGTCTGAGGCACCCCTGGGTGAGGTTCATCAGCTCTCAGACCTCCAGGAGCAGAGGGAAGCACCTCTCCAAGAGGATCCACGTGAGTGGCAGTGAGGCCATCCCAGGATGTGGGGAGCATTCCCTGCTGGTGAGCAAATCCTCTTTTTTTCTCCCCATCAGGAATTCTGGGTTAGCCCAGTGGTGTTGGAGCAATCCTGACTGTCCTCCCGACCCCCTCAGGATGGGTTTAGGAGATGCCAGCCCATCACTAATCCAGCAGCACCAATCCCAAGGATTTTCCTCAAATTAGATGAATTAACTCTGTCCAGGCCTGCCAACACAAGCACCTGGATCCACACCTTGATTTTCCTTCTCAGATTCTCCGGAGCTTCCCCTTGCTCCAGGTGATCCAGGAGTGCTGGGATAGGAAAGAGAGGCTCAGACCTCCCTCCTCCTCCTCACCTGGGGCCTGAAAGGAGAATCAGCATCCCCATGGCCAGCCTCAGCACCTTCCCTGGGATCAGCCCCTGGGGATCAGCCCCGTCTCCCAGGTGAGGGGAGGATGGAGGTGGCAGAGGGGTAGCAGGGAGGGGGTGCTCAGACTCCCACTCCACTCTGGGAGCACCCAGCTGTGTCCTTTCCCCACCTCCCCAATCCCTGCCCGTGGCTCCTCACCCCGGGGGGCTCAGGAGAGCAGAGGGGGCAATGGGAAGGGGTTGGATGCTGGAGAGGGGAGGGGACAAGGATAAAACACTCCCCCCCCCCCAGGTGTGCTCCAAAAACCCTTCAGCACCCCTTGATGAGGCCGTGACCCAGCTGGGGGGGCTCTGCCAGCGACCCCCAGCACCGGAGCCAGCCCCTGCCGTGAGGATGCACTCACGTTTCCCGGGAAGGAGCGGTGGGATGCAGGATGCTGCAGCTCCGAGGATGCCCCCGGGGCGTCGGGCTGGGAGCGGTGCCGGGAGGGCTCGGGAGGCGCTGCGGGATTCACCGCTGGGAAGGAAAAAAAATCCCAAGTGACGGTAGGAAATCCACAGGGAAGGGGGAAAAGGGAGGGATAACGGGATACCTGATGGGACAGCACCTTCCTCACCTGCGGCACCGGCCCGTCCCGCGCAGAGCTCCAGCAGCACCAAAACGGCATCCACCCCCACTCTATCCCCCAAACTGGGGAGCCCCCCTGGAGAAAGCCACGATGCTCCCCGGAGCATCATCCCCGCCCCGGCGGGGACCTCCCGGCGCCCTCTCCCCACCAACCCACCCGCGTGGCAGTGGGGGGGGCTCCGGGGGAGGACAGGCTTTACCCCCACCCCGAGGCAGCGGGACCCCTGCGGAGCCTGCCCGGGGCTGAGTGGGGAGGGGGCTCGGGGGAGAGCCTGGGGAGGGGCAGCAGCCGCTGGAGCCGCCCGTGGGAGCGGGCCCGGCCGGACAAAAGGGGCGGAAAAGCCTCGGGAAGTGACGCGGAAAAGCCGTGGGAAGTGATGCGGCAGTGACGCGCCTTCACGTGACGTCACATCGACTTTAGGGGAGTGACGTCACGTCGCGACAACAAGCACCGCGCTAAAAGCCGCCTCTTTATCGGTGAAAAGCCTTTATTGGGGGAAAGGGTGAAGGTGAAGGGGGTGCGCCGGGCCGGGGACCGGCCCCGGGCGGGCGGGACGCCGCAGGGTGAGGTGTGATGCACTTCCTCCATCCAGGTGTGGCGGTGGGAGCGGGACCCTCCCGTCCTACCTGCAGCGGCCGCCCCGCAGAGAGCGGCGGGTCAGGCGGGTGAGCAGCACCTTCACCCGGCCCCAGTGCGAGCGCCCGTCCTGCCGGGAGAGGTGGGGTCAGTGGTGGGGACCCGCGGGACCCTTCCCCCGTTACACCCCGGCCGTACCTTGTCCGGTGCCGGGACTCGCGCCCCGCCCTCGGAGGGGTCCAGCAGGCTGGGGGAGCTGAGCGAGTGTCCCCACATCCTCCGGCACGGCCCGGGCTCGGCTGCTGAACGGGACAACAAACCTGGTCAAGCTGGGGGTCCTGGGGAGCATCATCCTGCCATCCCACACCCTGCTCCCCACCTCCATTCACCTGGCAGCGGTCGGTCCTGCCATTCCCACACCCTCCAGTGCTCACCTGCGCCCAGGTGCCCTCATTGCTGAGCCTCGCCCCGCTCACCTGGTGCCTGGCTGTCCGAGCAGGAGCGCGGCCGGAACTCCTCACCCCTCCACGTGCCCAAATTCTGCCTCGGAGACTGCCGGGTGGGCTGCGGGTGAGGAAAGCACAGGCCGGGTGTGAGCTGGGCCCCCCCACGCCCTCTCCCCGCGCATCCCCCTCCTCCTGGCTCTCACCAGGGTGGCCGGGCGGGCGCTCCGGGCTCCGGCCGCCTGCTGCCGGAGGGCGCGGTTGTCCTGCTGCAGCCTCGCCAGGCGCTCCAGCATCTGGCACACGTGCTCCAGGTAGCGCAGCCCCTGCCCCGACACCGCGGCCTCGGGCCCAGCCCGGGGGTCCCGAGGGCTGCCGGGCTGCCGAGCCCCCCCTGCCGCCCCTTCGGGCTCCCCGGGGTCCCGCGGTGGCTCTGCCAGGTCGGCGGTGCTGGCGCTGCGCCTGCTGAGCTGTCGAGGGCAGCGCTGCCTCCTGCTCCTCTGCGCTGCCTGCAGCAGCCTCCTGCTGGCCGAGCGGCTCCGGGGGGGCTCCTCTCCGGGGGGCTTCTCCGCCGGAAAACCGTCCAGGGAGAAGCTGCTCTCGGAGCCCAGCGGGGTGGAGGGCGAGTGCTCGTTGCTGGCCATCTCCACCCCGGAATCCTCGGACTCAAACTTGAGGAACCTCCTGCCGGCCGAGGGGCTGCTGGGGGGCTGTGGTGGCGGCGAGGGGGGTCCCCGGCTACTCATGCCCCGCGGGGGCTGCCACGGGCTCTCCTGCAGCCGGCGGTAGACGCTGGCGGAGGTGCGCACGATGCAGCTCTCGGCCGACTCCCAGGGACCATCTGCGGGGGGAGGGAGGGTGGGTGGGCTCAGCTGAGGGGTCCCTGAGCAGAAAATTTGGTGCTCGGCATCTCTCCGAGCCCTCCCAACCCCCTACAGCAGCTCCAGCCGTGCCCAAGGCCGCTCTCTCCCTTGCCCAGTGACCCCACTCCTCCGGGTCCCTGCAGCTGGGAATGCGCTCCTACAACCCCGGCGTGTTGTCGCTGCTCCCCAGAAACAAGGTCCCGGCCTTCCCCATCCTCATCCTCCTCCGAAACCGCGCTGCTGAGGGGGGCACGGCCCCCACCCTGACCTGGGCAGGGATTTTGAGCCTCTCCAGCTCAGTGCCGGCAGCCCAGGACACAGCACGGCCGTGGGATCCTGGATGGCTCCAGGAACCACCAGCTCCTCGCACTTGTCCCCACAGGATGGGGAGCATCGCCAGCCGGGATGTGTGCCCCACCACCCCGCAGCTCCAGGTGGGAGTGCGGCACATCCATGGGAAGGTCTCAGCGCTCCTTGCCCAACACTCGCTCCCTTCCCAGCTGGGCCGTGGCGAAGCGCTCGGGGAGGTGGGAGCGGAGCTTTGGCACCTCCTGCGGGCTACCCACCCCCCGAAAGCCTCAGCCGGGGGCTGACACCCCCCTCAAACGCACTCACAGCAGCTGAACCTCCTCTTCCAGACGGCGCGGGAGCCACCCCACATCGCCGAGAGCCAGAGCCGAGTGCCGGGCGCGCGTCCCGGAGCTCCCTTTTATATCCAGCGCAGCCAGCGACGGGCCCTGTATCCACAGGCACCTCATTACAGGACCGGTTCCCAACTGGTTCCTCGCAGGCTTTGGGATCGGCGATACTGGCTGGGCCAGTGGTTAAGGACTCCCTTCCCACCCCAGCTGGGAAGGCGAGAGGGTTGTTTGGGTGCCGGCTGTATCCCACCAAATTCCAGAAAATTCACTCCAGACTCCAGCGTGGGCTGAATTCACCGGTCGGGGGTCCCAGTGCTCCCAAATTCCTGCCCCTCCTGCAACCACAGCACTCACCGCGCATCCCTTGGGGACTGGAGAGCCGGGAAGTCGCGGCCAACCCAGGGACAATCCGGCCGTTCAGTGGGATTGAATCCCAGCAATGCCGGGGAGCAGCCCCTCCGCCCCGGCAGGATTGAATCCCAGGAATTCCGGGGGGCAGCCCCTCCACCGCAGCTCCGTGGCCGCTGCCAGGATCCCGGTTCCCACACGCCGCAATTCCACAGACTCCAGGGCTCCTCGTGCCAAGGGGCTGCTTCCCCCGACACCACGGGGGTGTCACCGGAGCTCCACGGTGGCGGGGGCCACGGGCAAGGCGAGAAGAGGCGTGGGTGGTCCCTATCAGCCTCTTCTCGGGGTCCGCCCCGCCCTGGCAGCTCCAGCTCAGCCCCCGGTACCTCCCAGATGATGCTGGAGGGGGTCCCAGCACAGCCGGAGCTACGGCACACATGGAGATGGGCCCTAGGTTTTGGGGACCTCCACACTGTATTTGGGGACCGGCACCGGCCCGTCAACCCAAGCATGGCAAGGGCAAACCTGAATTCCCAGGGCAGCCTGGGCCCCTCCCTGCAGGGAGTGGGAGGAAAACCAGGAGTCCAGGGACCGTCTTTAGCTCAGATTGGGGGTTCCAGAGAGGCCCCAGATTCCTTCTCAAGCACAAACAACGCAAATTGGGGTTCCAAGGACCCCAGGCTCCGTCTCCAGCACAGACATCTCAAAACAGAGATCCCCGAGGATCCCCTCCAGCATGATCCTCGCAGGTTAGAGACCCCCGAGGGATCCCCCACAGCCCCAGGGGCCACCGACTTACCGAGGTCACCACGAATCGGCCACACCGTGAAGGCTCCGCGGCGGTGCAGCATCTTCGGGATGTACCGAGAACCGAGCAGGGAACACTGGGAGCCGGGTTGGGAGCTCAGGGGCTGCTCCTCCGGTGCTTTATGGGGCAGGGCCGGGGGGCGGCACAGCTGCGGGGCGGGGCGGGGGTGGGGTGGCCGCCCATTTGCCCCCAGCCCCAGCTGTGTTGTCCCATGAGCGCTCAAAGCGTTTATTTCTCTTTTTCCCGGAGGGGGCTGGACCATCATCATCCTCCCTCACTGGGCGTCATAGAGCCATGGAATGGTTTGGGTGGGAAGAAACTTTAAACCCCATCCAGTGCCACCCTCAGGGACACCTTCCCTGTCCCACATTGCTCCCAGCTCTGTCCAACCTGGCCTTGGACGCTTCCGGGGATCCAGGGGCATCCCCAGCTGCT
This sequence comes from Parus major, assembly GCF_001522545.3. Lineage (NCBI taxonomy): Eukaryota > Metazoa > Chordata > Aves > Passeriformes > Paridae > Parus > Parus major. The sequence goes on from NC_031790.1 coordinate 2,484,514, forward strand.
CTGGGATGATTAATCGGGAATTCAATGGTGAGAGCTCCATGGCCGAGCCCGGGACACCCCAAACAGACCCCAGTGAGACCCCAGGCAGGAGGGGAGCGAGGGATCCTGGCTGTCCCTGCTGCGGAGGGACAGGGGAAGGGACAGGCCGCTGATAACAGTAAATCCCAGATAAGAGAGCAGCCATCTCCGTGCAGATGGGCACGGAGGGCGGGGAGAGGTGATAAGAGCACCTGGAGCAGGACAAAGGCCTCGGCCAACAGCCCCCAATAAACCCGGACACCTCCCAGGGACGTTGGGAGGGGCCATCCAGGTCCTGCGGGCAGCCCTAACCTTCCCGGGAGCACCGGAACCCCACCCCGGGTGCAGGCAGGAGGGCTGAGGGGTCTGGGGGGGTCCCGGTCTGCACCCTGGGTTTGGGGTAAAACCTCCCCTTTCCCCCTGCCCTGGGGTCCCTGCAGAGAGCAGACACGGCAGTGGAGCAAATATATATTATATTTATAGAGAATCTGGTTTAATTCCTCAGAGAAGCCCTTTGCAGTCAGTGCACAAGTGGTGCCAGCCCCCTCTCCAGTACCCAAGTGCTCAAGCGACCCCCGCCCCCCTCCCCCCAGTGTCCCCCCCAGTGTCCCCCGGGCTGAGAACCCCCCCAGCTCACCACACACACCCACAAAGGGGTGAAGATGGGCGGCTGCATCGCATCCTCCCCCCGAATCCCATCCATCCCCAGCTGGGAGTGCCTTCAGCCCCCCTGCCCAGCCCTACCGCAGTGGGGTGGGACAGCCCCGGGGGATGCTGGCAGTGACCCCATCACACGGTGCCGGGGCTCAGGAGCGGGGGGACACCGGGCGGGGGACGGGTCCCCCCGGGGGTCCCTGGTAGCGCAGACGGGCGTGTTTCTCGCAGAACAGCTCGTCCCCCACCCAGAAGTGGCCTCGCATCTTCAGGCTGAGGCCGCAGTCGGCGCAGGTGTAGCAGGACGGGTGCCGGTAGCGGCCGTCCTGGATCCTCACCGCCTGTGTCCTGGAGGTGTGGGGACAGGGGGTCAGCCGAGACACTGCCCGTGTCCCCAGGGTCCCCTCCCACCCAGGGCCAGCCCCGTCTTGGCGCTGGAGCTATGGCAGGGATGGATCCTGCCCCGGGACCACCCCGGTCCCACTCCCACCCCAGGACCGCCCCCATTTTCGCGCTGAGGGATCAATGGCAAGGATGGATCCTGCCCTGGGACCCCCCAGCCCCATCCCCACCCCACACTCAGCCCCGTTTTAACCCCACCGGGAGTGACATCAGGGACCGATCCTGCCCCGGGGCCTGCCCCACCCACAGCCAGGATCAGCCGCGTTTTTATCCCTGCCGGGAGCGATGTCAGGGACCGATCTGCCCCGGGACGCCCCCACCCCTGGGAGCAGCCCCTTTTTGGCTTTGCCAGGAGGGACGGAGCCAGCCCCGGGACTCGGCCAGGCCCCCAGCCCCACTCACGCGATGCTGCTCCCGCATTTCTCACAGACGTGCAGCTTCTGCACCCCGGCCACGGGTTTGCGGGCAGCGGCCGAGAGCCGGCTGGGGAAGGGGGCCGCAGGACCTCCTGTGGGGACATGAGGCTATCAGGGTCCCGCCACCCCCGTGCCAAACCTCCCTCCGTGCCCCCCTCACCTCCTTCCTCGTCCTCCAGAGCCTCCTGGAGCAGGCGGAAGGTGCTGGATTGCCGCGGGGCTGCCCGCAGCTCCCGGTTCTCCTGCAGCATCTTGTAGACCTCCGAGTCCTCCTCCAAGCGCCTCATGGCCGGCTCCGAGCCCTGGCTGTGGGGCGCAGTCCGAGGGGAGATTTTGGGGGGGTTCCCAGCACCCGGATTCCAGGATCCACCCGGCTGCACCCCACTACCCGTCCGTCACCTGCTTCCTCCACCCCGGGAGCTGCCCCAACCTGCCCGGCCCTCCCACGGCCCCACCTGCCTACAGGTGAATTAACCCTTTCCATGGGCTCCCTCAGCACCCACGGGTGACAAACAGGGGTGGGGACATGGGGCTGGGGGCTCCCCTGCCACGCTGCCCCCCCCCCCAACAGCCCCCAGCCCGCTCCGAACCTGTGGCAGGTGTTGGGAGAAGGTGAGGAGATGCGCCTCTCCCTCAGGCTTTCCCAGGGGTTTTGGGGGGCTCCGAGCTCCGCTGAGGGTGGGCAGGGGGGTGGAGGTAGGACAGGTCCCTGGGAGCTGTTCTGGTGGCTCAGGCGTCCTCGCTCCTTGCAGGGGGAGAAGCATTGGATGTCCTTGGGGCACCGGGATGGGCTGGGACACTGCAGCAGCCCCCCAAAATGGCCTGAGAGTGCCCATAGAGCCTTTCTCTCCCCTCAGGCACCCCAAGGATGCCTGGAGCAGCCCCAGGGGCTTTCCCCTAGTCCAGGTCTCCAGAGGGATGCAGGGACGCTCCGTGGGGCAGTCGCTTCTCCTTCTCACCCAAGCTGGGGTCAGTGAGACCCCCCAGAGGGGCCAGGGCAGCACCCTCACCCCATAACCCAGCTCCTGCGCCCATCCCCTCCCCTCCATCTGCTCCTGCTTAGCGGCCCCGGCGAGGCCGGGAAGCGGAACCCTGGATAAGTGGAAGCCGATGTTCCCGGGAGCAGCTGCCATGCAGATGGGAATGAATCCCAGCGGGACCCCGGGTTGGGCACAGGGACCCCCCGCCATGGAGAGGGAGAGGGCCAGCGCTGAGGCTCTGTGGGGTCACGAGGGATGAGCTAAAATTAGGCACGGGAGGAGCCGGGCCTTGGCCTCATCCCTGCCGGCATCCAGCGCCAGCCCGCCCTGGGATGTGAGGAGGAGTGGGATGGATCCAAGGGCAGCCATCCCCTCACCACCCCCTTGAGCACAGGGGCTTGGGTGGGGGGCTTCGGGCACGGCATCCTCACGTCCCCCAACCCTGTGCCGGGGGTGTCCGAGCTGGGAAGGACCCTCCAGGGCAGGGATGGACCCTCCTGGACCGGGAGGGACCCTTGGGAGCCGGCCCCAAAGCAAAGAAGGAGCTGGGGAGGCAGGAGGGAGCGGGCGGCCAAGGGGCGGCCGGGGCTGCGGCCAAAGGCAGCTGGGAAGGGCCGAGCTCGGGGCCGCGGCGCTTCCCAATTTGGGCTTGAAAAACAAGAAAAAGAGAAAGCAGGGAGGGAGGAAAGGAGGGAGACGCCAAGCCCGGAGCCAGCGGCTGCCCGCAGGAAGGGATGGGGTGACCGCGGGCATCCTGGGACTGAGCTCGGGGGTGGAGGAGGCATCCAGCCCCCGGGCATCTCGATCCCACTCCCGGCTCATCCCGATCCCACTCCCGGGGTATCCCACCGCGGCAGTGCCCGGCCAACACCCCAGTGCCCCGGGCTGGCGGGAGCGGAGCTGGGCCTCCCCAAACTGGTTTGGCCTCCCCAGGCTGGCGCCGCTGCCAAGAGGAGCAAAACATCCCTGGGCAGGTGCGGCGGTGCCCGCGGGACAGGGGGTGCTGCCAGCGCGGCGGGGAGGGGATACCCGCGGCACCCACCGCAGACGGGGACCCTGAGGGACAGCAGGGCTGGGCGGTGACGCTGCCGTGGGGGTGCAGAGGGAGTGGTTTGGGGACTCAAAGTGCGGTAGTTTTAGGGCTCAGAGGAGGGTGGTTTGGGACTTAAAATGAGGTGGTTTGGGGGCTCAAAGGGGGAAGGTTTAGCATTTCAAAGGGGGATGGTTTGGTGGTGCAAAGTGGGATGGTTTGGGGCTTAAAACAGGGATGGTTTGTGGGTTCAAAAGGTTTTGGTGCACAGATGTTCCCCCAGCATCTCTGCCTGGCCTCCTGCAGTCCCCCAGCTCCCTGCTCACCTGGCGGAGGCTGGGACAGGTGAACTCCTGCTCCAAGTGTTGTGAGCTGGGGGAGAGAACAGAGATTCAGGGGGGTCCCTGGCTGTCCCCAGACCCCTTCCCACCCCCCAGCCCCACACACAGCCCGGTGCAGCCTTACCTGGCACTGCCCGGTGGGTGGGTGAGGGATGCCAGGCTGGGGTCGAGGGTTCTCAGGGTACCTTGGCTCTCACTCTGCATCCGCAGCATGTCCTGGGGAGGGGAGGTGACACCAGCAGCTGCCGCCAGCCCTGGGTGGGGGGCCGGGGTGCATGGGGGCTGCCCAGGGCTCACCTGGAAGTGCGTGGCCAACCTCTCAGGGGAGGTGTCCCCGTTGGTGTGGCTGGAAGATGGCACCGGGGACCTGGAGGCCAAGGGAGAGCAGCAGGGTTTGGGATCAGCCCCAGGAGCACAAAAACCCTGTGCACGGCACCGTGTCACCCTCCCCGGTAGGGAGGCAGCAGCTGGGTCCCCAACTGGGACCTGTCGGCCAGGTAACGGCAGCCAGCGCTGCCCGGCCTCGTTAGCACCCGGCTCTTAATTAGAGAGCCGGGACGGGCTCCCGCGGGGATGGCATCGCCCCAAGGGCCGCTGAGAGGGAACAAGTGACTCACACGTGGCTGGGGACCCCAGCACCGCTGGCACCCAGGGCCGGGTGTTTGGGCTGCCCCCAGCACGCACCTCTCCACCTCCAGCCGGAGCTGCCCGGGGCTCTGCTTGATCTTGTTCTGTGCCTCCACGTTGAGCATCTCGGCGGTGCTCTCCCCATTGATGGTGACAATGACATCCCCAGGCCGGAGGTGACCCATGGCCGCCTTCCCGTGCTCTGTCACCTCCAGGAGAAGGGGACATCTAACCGGTGACCCCCCTGTGCAGTGCAGCACCCCCCGAACCCCGCCCTGCTGGGGTGCTCCCACCCCCTGGGATCTCCAGGGCTCTGACAGAACAGTACCAGACCCTCTGCCAGGAGAGGACCACGGCCCTGGAAACAACACCCGGAAATT
>NC_031790.1:2489468-2514506 GCF_001522545.3 Parus major
CCCCGTCGCTGTCGCCCGCCGTGGGCCGTTCCCACGGAGCAGGATCCCTCAAGGACAGCAAACAGGATCCGCTCCCCGGAGCAGCCCGGCCTGCCCGGCCGGGGGACACGCGGGGGGCTCCTACCTTGGAGACGGTGATGGGCTTCCCGAAATCTCTTCCCCCGGAGATGCGGAAGCCCCACGGGGCCGGGCCGGGCAGTGTCACAGTCACCGGCATGGCAGCGGCGGCTCTGGAGGGCAGGAGCGAGGTGTCAGCGATCCCGGGCGCCGAGGGGTCGGGGCAGAGGGGACCCACAGACCACCCAAGGAGGGCCTCCCTGTCCCCGCTGCACCCTGAGGGTCCCCAGCGGCGGCAGCGCTTTCCTTCCGGGGAGGGGACCCAGGTCCTCGCAGGGTGTCAGCAGCCACCGCCGCTTCCTCTTGTCCCCCAAGGCTGGCGGGTTCCTCCCCCGGGGACAGGGGGTCCCAGGCACCCGGCGGTGCAGCTGAAACATCCAAGGTCGTTCCCAGGAGCTGGAGCAAGGCAGGAAATCTGTGACGCCTTGTCAGCAAGGCCAGCGCTGTGGCCTGGCAGAGCCAGTGGGGTTTGGAGGGGAGGATGTGGCAGCGCGGGACGGGTCCTGCTGCTCACCACAGCAGGCTCCGAGACCCAGCAGGGAGCAGCAGCGCCAGCCCTTCATCCCACGGCAAATCCACGCCGATAAAGGACGCTGAGGATCCCCCGGGGGTGGCACAGGGTCCCCGTGGCACCCCGGTGAGCGGTGCAGCGCTTGGCTCCGATGGGATGAGTGGGAATGGGCAGCCGCATCCCCTAAATCCACACCAGATCCCATCCCATCCATCCCGGCACAGCCTGGGAGAGCTGCGCAGTCCATCTGGAACCGGGCACCCGTCCGGCACCGGGCACCCCATCCGCAGCCGCCGGGAATGTTAAAAATCCCAAGAGCACAAAGAGGGGCTTGAGAGGCTGCCCGGAAGAATTTCCTGGGTTGGGCTTCCAGCGCCGGGAGGAAACCCCAAACCCCCTCCCCATGCCCAGCCCCGCTCAGCGTCCCTGGGCAGCGAGGTTTGCCAGCCCGGGGACCCCCACACCCAGCTGGGCACCGACCCCAGACCCCCCGAGAGTCCTGCACCTCTTCTCCGGATCCCGCACCCCTTCTTCAGACACTGCACCCCACCTCTCCCTTCTCCATCTCCTGCACCCCTCCTCCATCCTTGCACTCCTTCTTCAATCCCTGCACCTCCCCGTGGTGTCCCGCACCCTTCTCTATCCCTGTCCCCAGCTCTGTCCGTGCTCCCCTCCTCCATCCTCGGCCCCCCACACCCCACCTGTGTCCCCGCTCCCCCCGGCTCTGTCCCGGCCGCACAGCGATGTCTTTGTGCCCGCGGGGACTGGCGCTGCCGCCTGGCACCCGCGGGGCGAGCGGCGGGGACGGGCGATGCCAGGACGCGCGGGGACGCGGGGACACGGGCACTTGGCACTCGCGGGGAGCTGGGGAGAGGGACCATCCCTCTCTCCCACCCCGGACAGCAGGACCCCCAACGGACGGACGGACACCCCCCACAGCCGCAGCCCCCCGCACCCCCGCGCACTCACCGGGGCGGCCGAGCCGGGCGGCCCCGCGGGGCTGCGGAGCCGAGCGCGGCTCCGGGACGGCACCGCCTCCTCGGGAGGAGCCGAGACGGGCCGGGCCGGGCTGCGGGCACGGCGCCCCCCCCGACGGGGCGCACGGCGGTGGCTGGGCCCGCCCCGGCACCGAGCGGAACCGCCCGTGGGCGTGGGGGGATCCCCGCGGCCCCACGCAGCTTCCTCCCCTCGCTCCCCGCCCCACAGCTCCCTGTGGGACGTGTCCCAGCACCGGCTCCTCCCCAATCCCGGCGCTCTCAGAGTCGGGCTGAGCTGAGCTTTAATGATGGAAAAGAAGCGAAGGCTACTCCCGGACACGGACCCACAGCCCGGGTCACGGCCGTCATGGTCAGGCCCGGCACCGGCCAGACCCTCGGGACGACCCCCGGGGCGGTGGCACCGGGCAGCGGTGAGGAGGGGGCGAGTTAAGGCACTGGGGAGGGGGAGACACCCCGAGCCGGGGGGGGTTTGTCCCTGTTAGAGGCAGCCCCATAGGGGCGGGAGGGAGCTGGAGGCACTTCATCCCCGTGGGGGAACACGGCGGGGACACCGGGTGGCCGAGGTGGGACAAGGGGGAACCCCCATCCCCACTCTTCCCCCTGGGGGTCCCCATCGCCGCGGGTCACACCGGCGCCACGTAGTTCCCGGGGAAAGTGCCGAATTTCTGCGTCCTCCTGGACACTCCTGTGGGGATAAAGGCGCGGTGAAGGGTGAGGGTGGCACCTTGTCCTCATCCCTGTCCCCAAGCCGCTGGCCACGCACCCACGAACCAGCCGTCGTCGCACTGCTGCATGACATCCACCCGGTCCCCTTCCAGCAGCTCCAGCTCGTCGGCGTTTTGGGGCCGGTACTGGTAGAGCGCCCTGTACCTGCGAGACAAAGCGTGGGCAGAGCCCAACCCCCGCCGTGCCCCTCGTGGGGTCACCGCGCCCTGGGGACACCCCCGGCCCTGCTTACGGAGTCCACCGGATTTCGGAGCCATTGTAGGACGGGGCGGGCTCGGGGTGGGCGCTGGTTTGTGCCCCAGGGGTCTCGCGCTGTGGGGGGACAGGGTGGGTTCAGGGCAGCGCGCACAGCCCCAGCGCTGCCGGGACACGCTGCCAGGGTGGGGGACACTCACCTGCTCTGGGGTCCAGGCGGAACGCCGGAGCTCCTGGGGGTGGGCGGCCACGGGATGTGGGGGGCTGGCAGAGGCCACCAAGGGGCTGGGGGTGCCAGCGTGGGGCAGCTTTGGGGAGGGGGGGAAGGCGGCGCCGAGGTGGCGAGGAGAGGACGGGCGCCCTCCCGTCACCCCGGGACCCCGCTTCGCTTCCCGGGGGGAGCCGGGGGGAGCCTGGGGGATCCGGGCACCGGGCGAGCGCTGCAGGGACGGGGATCCGGCCGCTGGCCGGGGGCTGGCGGGGGCGGGAGAGGAGGGGATGTCCTCTGCGGAGGCTTTGACCCGCGGCTCCTTCAGCACCTGCACGTAGGTGGCGGGGAAGATGCCCTGGCGGCTGGTGCCCGGAATCCTCCCTTCGTACCAGTTCTCGTTCACCCGCCGCACCAGGCAGATGCGCTCGCCCTGCCACGGGAGTAGAGGGCGGGTCAGCACCGAACGGCCCGGAATGGCCCGGAACAGCACGGAATGGCACAGCACAGAGCTGCGGTACCTTGCGAAAGGAGAGCTCCACGTGCAGATCCCCTCGGAAGTTGTAGAGCGCCAGCGCCTCCCCGTATTCCAGAACCTGGAGCGTGGGAGCCTTGATGGGCTTGGGCACCTCCGTAGGGGGCAGGATCTGGGTGGGACACGCGGGTGAGGGGCAGCGCCAGGAACCCCCGGGCCCGCTGTCCCCTCACGCCCCGGGCTCACCTCCACGTAGTTGGAGGGGAAAATGCCCACGCGGCCGTGGTGCTCCCCCTCCAGCCAGTTCCTGTCCACTTCCTTATGGATGTAGACGATGTCCCCCTTCTGCAGCGTCAGCTCCCTGCAAGGGACACCGTCACAGCTGCCTGGGGCCACAGAGCCGTCCCCAGCCCACGTGCAGGGGCTCCCCCAGCCCCCATCCCTCGCCCGAGGGGCACGGCGGGACCTCAGGAGTGACCCCGGTGCTCACTTGGGAGACTCAGCTTGGAAGTTGAACTTGAGGCGAGCAGCTTTCATCTGGGGAGGGAGAGAGAGGTTACAGGGAGACATCTCCCCATCCCAGCCATCCCATCCCAGCCATCCCAAATCCCACTTGGGATGGGACCATCCCAGCCTCACCTTCTTCTCCTCCCTCTTGACGACCTCCACGGGGTCCCCCAGGTCCGACAAGCTGGGGAGGGTCCCTGGCCTGAGGGTGTCTGTAAAGAGTGGGGTGTCACCAGCCGGGGCGCTTGGGGTGCCCCATGGCAGGAACTGGGGGGCTCAGGGGGGTTAAAGGGGGGGGCTCACCTCTGCTGGAGGCTGCAAGGCTCCGGTCGCTGGCCAGCCCCAGCCCACCCCACTCCATGCTGGGGGTGGCAGGGGGGCTCCACAGCCAGTGGGGTGACAGGGGGCTCCTGTGGGGTGACAGTCGCTCAGGGCAGGGCTGAGTCTCATGTCCAGCCCTGCTGCCATGAACCCTCCCTGCTCTGACCCTGCTGGGGGGGGCAGGACCCAGGAGTTCGGGATCCTGTGAATTTCGTGGACCAGAACCCCTGGGTCTCATCAAAGACTCCCAGGACTCCTGTACCCCATGGACCAAGACCCCCGGACCCTTTCGTTCCACAGGAATTCGGGGTCCTCCAGGACCAGGATCCCTGGATTCCACGAACCAGGATATTGGGGTCCCCCAGAACCAGGACCCTCGGGTCTGTTCTCTTTACCCCTCCCAGGGTCTCATCCCAGGGGCAGCCAAGCGGGGCAGGTCCAAAGTTTTCCGGCAGCGCCGGCAGCACGGCCCCGCTGCCGCCGAGCAGGAAGCACAGAGCAGGCAAGCCCTGGGGAGGGCGGGCTGGATAATGAATAACCCCGCTCCGGGGGGTACTTAAAGAGCCTAAATGGGCGCCCCAAGAGGGAGGAAGGGTTGAGGATGGGGGGACCCACCCCTCCTTTGCGCCCCTGGGGGTTACTGTGGGTCCTCCAAGAAGCGGCGCTTGTTTGTTTGTTTTCCTCCCGCTGCCGGGGCGCAGAGGGGTCTGCGGGGTCACCCCGGGGTGCCCACTCCATCTTAGGGTGCCCACCCCATCCCGGGGGTGCTCCGGCAGCCGCCGGCACAGCTGTCCCCTCCCCGCGCCCGTGGGGACATGGGGACACAGCGGTGGGAATCCAAACGCAGTCACCTCCCCTGGGACGGAGCCAAAGCCCAGGACACGGCGTCCCTGCTCCAGGGACGGGGGAAAGGGTCAGTCCCGCTGCGGCCCCGTCCCACCCAGCGGGCAGCCGGCCCGGCGCCGGGTCCCGCCCGTGCCGGGGTGTGGGGGGACCAGGGGGCAGCGCTGCGGGTCCGTGGGGATCCCCCGGGGGATGCCTGGGGACTCCCACCCCGCCGGACGCTGCAGGGACAACCCACCCGCCACCCCTAGAGTGGGGTCCTCGCCTCGAGTGGGCTCTGGGCAGGGGGATTTGGGGGTGCGGGGGGTGGGAGCAGCCGCCGAACTCACCGAGCAGCCGGGGAGGCCGGAGCAGGGGAGCGAGCGGTGGGAGCAGCCGCCGGGCTCTGCCGGGAGGAGCGGGAGGGGGTGGGAGAGAAAAATTAATCATCCAGGAGGCCGAGTCTCGGCGGGAAGCGAAGGAGTCCAGCTCGGCTGCGCCAATAAACCGCCGGACGGACGGACGGATGGACGGGCTGGGTCCTAGAGCCCCACAGCCGCGGCTCCAGGCCGCTGAGCAGCAGTGCGTGGGTCCAGATGTGCGCGGACCCAGACAGGAAGGCACCGCGTTGTGCACGCATCCAGATGTGCACGCAGCTAGCTGTGCATTCACCCAGCTGTGCAGGCATCCAGATGTGCAGGGATCCTGCCACGCACACATCCAGCCCTTCATGCACCCATCCAAGCATTTATCCAGATGTGCACGCATCTGACCACACGTGCATCAGCTGTGCATGCCACCATGTACATGTCCAAGCCCTGCACAAAGGCTGTGCCCACAGCTGGATGTGCCCACAGCTGGATGTGCCCACAGCTGGATGCTCTGCAGGGACCGAGGGGGCTGCAGGAGGTGCCCGGGGTACCTGGCGGGGAGTCCGGCGCGTCTCCATGTCCCTCATGTCCTTGTCCAGCTCCTCGCTGAGCTGCTCCAGCTCCTGCTCCAGCAGCACCTGCACGGGCAGGACGGGGCTGTGGCGGGCCAGGCTGGCACTGCCCGCGGGCACCGGGACCTCACTGCCACCCCCTGCCCCCCGCTCGCCACCAGCCCCTCACCTCGATGGACTGAGCCCGCTTCGGCCGCGCTGCTGCCGGACTCTGCAAAAGGGCAGGGGGCCGCTCAGGGGTGTGCCCACCGCGGTGCCCACCTCCCTCCCCGTGTGCCAGGACCTGCCTACCTGCTCCCGCCGAGAAAACTTCCCTGGTTCATAGTCAAAAATGCTGCCGGGCTCGGCAGTGGCGCCGGTGGCACCCCAGCGGGTCCTGTGGAGGGCGAGAGGGGTTCAGCCCCCACAGCCCCCACCCCGCGGGCACCCAGGTCCCTGTGCCAAGCTCACCAATCCATCCCGTTAGGCATTCCGGGGGGCTCAGCTGGGGCCGACCCCCTCCTCCGCGGTTTGGGGGGCGATGGAGGCGCCGTGGTGGGGCAAGAATGGGTGTCCCAGTCGGGCTCTGAGGATGGAGGAGGTGAGCGGGTGCTGAGCTGTGCCCGCTCTGTGCCGCAGCCGCACACCCGGGCTCACCTGGCAGCTTGCGGTGGATCTGCCGGAACATGCTGCGGTACCAGTCCCGGGGGCTATCGACACTCTGGGGGGGACACATTGGGGTGGTGAGGGGGTGACAGAGGGGTGACACCCCCGCCCTGTGCCCCCACTCACCGAGCGCGAGGCGAGGGGCATCCCCGTCTCATCCACGGGCCCGATGCCATCGTACTTCACCCAGCGCCTCTCCCGCCGCTTGCTATCCTTGGTCCAGGTTGCCGACCAGCCTGGTGGCCGTGGGCAGGTGGGGGCGGCCCGGGGACTGGGTGTGGGGTGGGCGGGCACCGGGGTGCTGGGAGCTTTCGCCTCCTTGGCCGGCCAGGTCTGGTACCACTCATTCACTGGAGTCAAGGTGAGCATCGCTCAGGTGAGCGTCGCTCGGGGGAACCCCCAGAGGTGTCCCCAGGGTGCTCAGGGCCATACCTGGGCTCTTGGGAGCTCCCTGGCTGTTCTCGGCCGTACCGCGGCTCTCCGGCTCGTGGAAGTGGAAGTTGAGGGTGTTGGAGCCGCGGTGGTGGATGACGGGCACCTGTGGCACGGGGAGGGGCTGGCACGGGGGCAGCGCAGCTTGGGGGACAAAGGATTGGAGGAGTGCAGCTCCCCCCGACTGCCCCAGCATGTGCCAGCCCCCAGCCCCACTCACCCGTGTCACTGTGGGCTGCGGGGACACCTGCAGAGGTGCCTGGAGCTGGGGAACGTCCTCCACACCCAGAGCTGGGCTGCTGTCGGGGGGAAGCAGCCGGCCCGCCATGGCCGGGGGGCGGGGGGGACCCCCGGGGCTGCCCTGTGGGAAGAGCAGCTGTGCTCGCGGGGCCGTATCCCTGTTTTCTGGGCATTCACGGGCTTTGCCAGAGATGGGGGCTCGGAGGACCCCCAGACCCACCGCTGGGAGCATCCCGTTATTTGGAAACTCAGGGGACACCGTGTGTGGGGTGACAACGATCACGGCGGGGTGGCGACCACGGTGGCAGCTCCCCCAACTCAGGGAGCCTCGCGATGCCAGGGGAAGCGGCTGTTCCAGCTCAGAACCAGCCCCGGCACGGGTCCCCACCGCCTTCTCCATGCGGATCCAGACCGCCCGCCCCTCGCCCAGCTCTGCACGGATGGGTCCGGCCGGGCTCTGCGGGAAGAACACGCCCGGAGCGGGTCGGGGCGATGGCTGCGCCGCGTTCCCATGGGCCCGGCATCCCGGCGCGGTGCCCTCCGGCCCGGGCACGTGGCGGCAGCAGCGTCGCCCGCCCGGGAGCGCTGCCAGTGCCGGGAACACGACAGGGCAGAAATATTTCCCCGCCCTGCAGCGCAAACAGGGAGGGAGAGAGGACGGGGGGACGGAGGGACGGGGAGCCGGGAGGCCGAGCCCGGCACCGCCCGCCGGGACGGCGATGCTGTGACTCACCGCGGACCGGCCGGGGGGCAGCTGGGGGGGACGGGACCCCCGGAGCCGTTCCCGACACCGGGATAACTCCGGAGGCGAGAGCAGCACCGGGGCCTTTGGGGGACACCTGTGCCCTGGCTCGTCCCTCACGTCTCCGTCCCCACCGGCGCTCGCAGGTGCCGGCCAGGGCCAGACCCCGCCTCAGACGGGGCATCCTGGGGGGTTGCCGAGGGGTGCCAACCCGACACGGTGCCCTCTGTGTGTGGGGGACCCCAAAATTGGGCTGGCGACCCCTCGGCTCTCTGTTCTCCACACCGCTGGAGGCTCCGCAGCCCCAAGGCTGTAATTAATGTTAATCACCCCCGTGGGGAAGCGGAGGACCAGGGAAGAATGTGCCGCGGGGCACAGAAAGTGGGGTGCAGGCTCCCCAGGGCACCCCAAAAACCTCCACGCACTTCCCAGCGCAGCGCCCACAGGGGGCTCGCCCCCATCCTTCTAATTTGGAGTGTCCCCCAAAAGCTGTCCCCGGGGGTCTGCTGGGGGCACCCTCTCCTCGCCGACCCCCCCAGCCAGCTCTTACCTCCTGGGCGGTGCCGACGGGGACGCCCGGGGAGCAGCGGGGTTTTGGGGAGCCCCGGGGCGAGCGGGACGGCGCCGCGAGCGGCAGGGAAGAAAGTTCCACGGCACGAACTTTGCCGGCAGGAGGAGCGGGAAGGGGCTCAGAGCATCGTGGGGGGCTGGCGGGGAGAGCCCCCCAAGAGCATCCCCCGAGAGAGTCGGGAGCCACCGTCCTCCCCGGAGCTGGATCCCCGTGTGCCCCGGCCCCCCCCGGGGTGCGCTGCCCCCCCAGCGCTCCCCGCTCTGGAGCGGGGCCGGCCCATTCAGAGTTTCCAGTGACATTTCCAGGGATGGGATCCAGGGAATGGAGCCAAGAGGCTGAACTCATCCCACGCCCCGCGCACGCGTTCCCGAGCACCCGGCCCCCGCTTACGAAACGGGGCGAGCCCCGCGCCGCCGGCCCCCCGGCGCGATGGAGACGGGAACTCGAGGGGGGTTTTCGGGAAAGGATGGAGAGGGAAGTGGTGGGTGGTGGTCGGGACTGAGGCGGGGAGTGGGGTCTGTGCTCCTGTGGACCTCCTAGCGCCGGGATGGGGGCACGGTGAGAGCAGACCCCCGTCCCCGCTGCCCCCGCCTTGCCAAGGGTGCCGCTCCATTGCCTCAATTTCCTCCATGCCCTGCGTTCCTCCATCCCCTCCATCCCTTCAACCTTTCCATCCCCCAGGGATATGGGCACCGGGGACCTCAATGGGACCCGCGAGCCCTGCCTGTGTCCCACCTCGCCCCCTCCAGCGTCACCGGTTCCCCGTCCGACGGAGAAAGGGATTTAAGGGGGGATTTTTGGAAGAGGATGAGGAGGGAAACGCTGAGAGGTGAGGACCAAAGTGGGGAATGGGGTCTGTGCTCCTGTGCCCATCCAAGCCCTGGTGTGGGGCAGAGCAGAGCCCGCACCCCACTGCAGCCCTCTATCCCCTTCATCCGCCCATTCCTAGGGAATCCGGGCATGGAACACTCTGCTCTGGGGGTGCCCCGTGTCCCCCCTCGCCCCCTCGGGCAGTGCCCGCATCCACCACTCACCCGCCGGCCACTTCCTGCTCCCCTAAACTGCTGACACCCCCAAAACGGGGCTGCTCCAGCCCTTCCTCATCCCGTGAGCTCCCACGTGAGCCTCGGGAGGATGGGGTGGCTTCGCTGCCACCCCTCGGTCCCCACCAAGCCACCGCCCCCTGCTGCTGCTGGCTACCAGGGGGACGGTGACAAGAGCTCAGTCTGGCTGCGATGCTGCGCCCGGGGGACACCGGGGACACAGGGGACAGGCTCGGGTGTCCTCCCCCTGCCACGGCCCTGGGGGACGCGATTCCCCATTCCCCAATGCCGTGGGGATGAGGCAGCTCCTTGGTGCCAGCTGGGGACACCGTGGCGAGGACACAGGCTGGGGACAGGGACTGATCCTGCTGGGAAATCCCGGTGACAATGGCAGGGATGACAGCAGGGCCGGGGAGGGTTAAACCCAGCGAGGGGACCCCCGACCCCATCCCTGCTGCCAAGGGGTGACCATCCCCCTCCAGGTCCCCTCCTGGTCCCCTCCAGCCCACCAAGCGACACCTCGCGCGGTCGCAGCACCCGCTGGCGATGCGAGGAGCAGCCCCCTTCCTCACAGCCCCCCTCGGGGTGCCAACACCCCCTGCCCAAACCCCCGCTCACCTCCTGGTCCCCACGCACCGTCCCCGTGCCCGGCCAGGAGCCTCCAGCGTCGGCCCTGCCTCGGTCCCTCCCTCCCCGCGGCTCCCAGCACCAGCCTCCGCTCACAGATAAATATTTAACGCGCAACCCGGGCCGGGATTAACAAAGGGCGAGTGTTTCCTGTTTGCTCAGCGCGGCGATGCCAGCCGGGAACGTGCGGCCGGCCCCGGGGATGCTCCCGGGAATGCTCCCATGGGCAGGGATGCTCCGGGAGCCCCCCGGTGCCGAGCGCGGGGTCCGGGAGCGGTGCTGGGGGCTGGGGGCTCCTCAGTTTTGATGGGAACACCCAGGAAAAGGGTGGGAGAGCCAGAGCGTCCTGGCCCGGGCGCGCCCTGGATGCATCCGGAGGCTCGGCTGGGAGTGGGAATGCTGTCGGGAAGAGCAGGTGGGAAACAGGGAGCACGTGGCGAGCCGAGCTCGAGGCGGGATGCTGAATTCCCAAAGGAAAAGCTGCTGCAATTGGGATAAAGCCCTGGAGCCCTTCAGAGCTCATCCGGAATACTGGGCTGTCACTTGGGAAAAGGGGATGGGAGCCAGGGGTGGAAGCCACAGCTGCTTCCCGGGAGTGGAAGGAGCTGGTGATGCAGGAGGGGGATACCTGGGCAAGGGTCCGGCTCAGCGCTGGAGCCGGGACCGTTTGGATCCATCCAGATGGATCCCGACCCCAGAGCTGTTCCCTGAATTCTCTCTGTGGAGGGAACAACCCCAAAAGCGACAAGGAAGGAGCCGGGGTGGAACAAGAGCTGGCACATCCCGTGCTCTCCCTGCTGGCACCGAGTTATTTGCCCAGGGAAGGACGAGGAGCAGAAGCTGAGGGCTCTCCAAACCCAGCCCGGAGCCGCCGCTCCACGTGTGCCGACGTGCCGGGGGTTGGGAGATGCTGTCTGGGCACTGCCCCAGCCCTGGAGAGGCTCTAAACCCCCCAAATCCTCCCTTCTGTCAGCACAGGAACCTCCCTCACCCCCCCAAAAAAACCACAGCTGAGCCCAGTGACTGTCAATTTTTAACTTTTTTTTTTCTTTTTTTTTCCTCCTTAAAGATGACTCCGATTTACATTGAGACAGTTCTAACAAATTCATTCCTTGTTTCACAAAAAAAAAGAAATTATATTAAATAATTTCTGCCAATAAATAACATTTTCACCATTTTTTTTCTCCTTTCAACAGAACTAAAAAAAAAAAAAAAAAAAAAAAAAGAAGAAGCAAGAAATAAAAATAAAAATTAAAAAGGAGGCAGTCTCCAGGCAACGGGCGTATGATCCTTCAGCATCGAGAACCCTAAATCACCATCACTGCACCCCTGGAGGGCTTCAGGTCCTCCCTGGCCGAGGTTTGGTGGGATCTGCATCCCTGCCAGCTCCCCTGGCCAGGTGGGATCTGTGCCAGAGGCAGCCAGAGGGGTTCTCCCAATCCCAAAGAGAAAATTAAGCTTGAACTCAACCCACCACCCGCCCCATTGCCGACTCCCCTCCTTGGACATGCACCTTGCTAGAACATGCAAAAAAACCCAGGCTGCGGGGAGGTGGGGGCTTTCCCTGGATTTGGGGGCTCCCTTGGGCCAGGGGGGCTCCCCCGGGGCCCGTGGGCTCCCCACAATCCCAGTTGTCCAAGCTCCAGGTGGCAGCCGGGGAGGGGAAGGGACAGGCGGGAGCTTAGAGATGAGGGGTCAGAAACAAGCCCAGCTCCGAGGCGCTGGATTTGGGGAGGAAAAGGGGGAATTTGGGAGCATTTCTGGATTGTTTTTTTGGTTTGCCATGGTGGGGATTGGGGCAGGGAATTCTGCTCCGAGGTTGTCCCCAAAAGAAGGGAGTGGGGACCTCGGGCCGGGGCTGTGGCAGGGGAAGCCCAGCATGGAGGAGGGCATTAATTGAGGGGGTAATTAGCACCCAGAGCCCCATCGCTGCTCCTCACCCCCTCGGGAACTGCTTTAAAGGGAAGAGGGGACCTGGCACAGTGACATCCACACATGCTGTGCCACAGGGACATGGGGGCAACTTCCAGCCCTTGTCCACCATCTCTGGGGCTGGGGCAACCAATTTCCAGCCCTTGGCCACCTTCTCCAGGGCTAGGACGCCGGGATGGTGCAGCTCCACCAGCCCCAGGGACAAGGGAGGATAAAATTCCCACCCTTGGTCACCTTCTCCAGGGCAGGGGCAAACAACATCCCGCCCTCTTCCAGGGGCTGGGAAGCTGCAGTTCCACCAGCCCCAAGGATCAGGGGGTTGGATCTGAGCCCCCAAACCACGAAGCACAAGGTACAAAAGAATTTCAGGGAGGGGGAATTGGTGATGTCAGAGCAGGAGAAGAGGGTGGGGGACAAACTGCCAGCAAAGCAAATCCCCCTCTGCAATGGGACTGGGCCCTGTTGACCACCCCCACGCTGGGACCAGGGGGTGCCAGGCTTGGGGTCCCGCGATTCCCATCCCAAATATCCCGACTAAAACCTGGCTGCTTGGGTGAGATCCCAGCCTGGGTCAGCACAACACGCCCGAACATGCACGGGCAGCCCCGGGCACGGTCAGTGCGCCCGGGTACCACACACGGGCTCACCGCGCTCACAGGAGGCCCTGAAAGGACAAAGAAATACTCACAGACAAAAGGCAATTTGGCCCCACTCCTCGGACTGGGGGGAGAGAAGCTCGCTCCAAACATCTCGAACTTTTCGCAAAGCGGTGGGCGTGTAAAAAAGCGGGATCAAAGGGAAAAAAAAACACCAAAAAAGAAAAAAAAAAAAAAGAATAAAGAGGGGAAAGTGGAGGCATGTGACTGAAAAGTGTGGAAACCCAGCGGTCTGCTCACAGAATCCTAAACAGCCCCGTGGGATTAGGTGACGTGTGATCCCAAGACAATTTGAGAGCTTCCTGGGAAGTTGTTTCCCTCTGGTGCTGGAATCGCCAGGGAAGCCGGCAAGATCCAGGGAAAGCCTTGGCAAAGATCCCCTGGGAGAGGCTCAGCCCTGCCAGCAGAGAGCACGGGAGAAGGGGGGAAAGGGAAAGCTGGAAGGGGGGGCTGCAGGAGCTGCTGCCTCCAGGACATGGCTCACACGGGAATCTCACCAAACCCTTCCCCAGCATTCCCAGTTTAAGTGAAAGAATGCTGCGAGTGACAGAACACTCAGCTCCCACTACAAAATCCCTGATAACACCCAGGGGGTGTCCCCTGGGAACCCCCAGGATCCCTGTCCAGATCACCCTGCCGAAATTCCTGCCAGATCCACTCGGTTCTGCCTTCCAACCTCTCCCTGCCCCCCAATCTGGGGGGGCTGTGCTGTCACCAGCACCGAGCCACATCTCCCAAAAACCAGCAGTGCCCCACCCAGCTCATCTCAAACTTTATCCCTTAGCAACCCCCTGCTCCAGCTGCTGGGCAAGGCTGAGCTGCCCATGGCTCCTCTGGAATAGCCAAGGGTGGGTGATGTCACACCCTGCTGGGGGACAGGGAGGTGACACTGGAGGGACCACCCTGTCCCCCACACCCCAAACTGCTCAGCAAGGGTCGATTCCAGAGCTGGGAACAGGGAATGTGCTGTGGTGGAGGGGTAATGGGGGAGCTGCAGGCTCCAGGGTAGAAATCACCCTCTTTTCCTTTAAAATTCAGGCGTTGCAGCTTTCCCAAGGATCATCAGACAGCAGAGATAATTCCTCTGCTCTGAATCAGAGGGATTCCCAAGGGAATTCCACTGCACAAACTGGCTGCTCCAAGAGGAAGAGCCACAACAAGGGGCAACACTTCCCCCACCTTATGCCTGCTTTCCTTTGGGATTCCCCTGGGATAAAGCTGAATTCTTGAAGGAAAAGGTGCTGTGATTGGTGTTAACAACAAGCCTCGGAGTCCTTTGGAGCTACCCCTGGCTGTCACCTTGGAAAAGGGATGGATCCCAGCAATCTGCCTTCCAGGGAATTGGTTGCTAAAGCAGCAGCTGCAGGTAGGCAAGAGGTGGAAGAAAACAACAGGAAAAATGTGGGAAGAAAACAGGTGTGTAAAGGAAAACCAACCCAACCGTATCCTGAAGGGAAGGACCTGCTTTGGAAAGCTCAGGCTAATTCCACATTGTGCCACAGCCAACGACCCAAGTTGCCTGGTTTGACTGATTTTTGTTTTTTTAATCAAACCCTCCCCTGGCAGAGGTTTAGCCTCTCGGGGAGGGCAACTGGACAGCACAACATTCCCGGGATGTATTAGCCGTTGGATTGGTTTNTCTCGGGGAGGGCAACTGGACAGCACAACATTCCCGGGATGTATTAGCCGTTGGATTGGTTTCTAAATAAAATAAAATTAAAAAAAAAAAAAAAAAAAAAGGACATTTTTATATATGTCGAATATAAATAAAAAAAAAAAATACAAAATGGTCGCTTTCTTACAGAACGGATGCGGACTGGATTTATGGACGTGCCTCCAGGTGAAGTTGGTTTCTCCCCCTGCCCCCACCCCACCCCGATAATAAATAAATAAAATTCATTAAGTTTTGGATCCTCTGGCGGTGCAGGTTTGGGCGCTTGGAGCGTTACTGGGATTTCTTCCCCGTGCCGTTCTTGTCCGCAGAGTTCGAGGTTACCAAGTTCACGGGGCCGTCCGAGTGCAGGGAATCCTTGCGCGGGGGCATCCGCTCGTTGATGCGGTCCAGCCCCCGCGCCTCCTCGAAGCTGCGGATCTTGTGCTGCGGGGAGAACCCACGGATGGCTGCGGAGGGAAGGGAACAGTGGGAGGAACTGTCAGGAGGAGCCGTGGATTTCCCCCGGAGGAGCCCTCCAGCACACGCCAGACACCAACGGGGACAAGTGGAGGGGACGGAAAGCACCTGTCTGGATTTGGGGAATTCTTGCCAAAGTCTGGGTTTGGGAGCAGCTGGCAGCGAAGATTAGGGTTTGCTCTGCTCCCTGAGAGAAGGATTAGGAGGTTTGGATTTTTTTAAGAGAGGCTTAGGATTTGCTCTGCTCCCTAAGAGCTTTTCATGGAACCATGGAATGGTTTGGGTTGGGAGATTAAAATCATCCAGTTCCACCCCCTGCCATGGGCAGGGTTTCACTATCCCAGGTACAAACCCCCAAACTCGGACACTTCCAGGGATCAGCTTTTCTGGGAATTCCATCCCACCACCCTCACAAGGAAGAATTTCCTCCCAATATCCCAAACCTTCCCTTATTTAACAGAACAGAAGGAACTTGATAAACCAGACAAGTGCTTGCTGTCCCCAGAGAGTGAAATTTCAGGGTAATTTCAAAGCTGAAAAACACAACACTAAAAAATAACAATTAAGAAGAAAATAAAAATTTAAAAAAAAAAAAGCAAAACCCAGAATGACAGTACAAAGACACCACCACAAGGCTCTAAACTCCGACACAAACCACACACTGCAACACCAGGAGAGGGAACAGCTAGTCCTTGGATCACAAAGGCAAAATTCTTGCATGACCAGGAGACACACGGGCAGATTTGGGAGGGATGAATCCCACTGAGGAATTTTGTGTCCCTGTTCCATCACTGCAGGGACGAGCACGTCACCCTCGCCCTGATGACATGGACCAAATGTCAAACTCCTTTGTGCTACGGAGAATTTAAGGAAAAGGAGCCTGTGCCAAATATTTTACAAGGACTTGGCTGGCTTACAAACAACTTCCCTTGGTAAGCAAAGCCTCTGTAGAGCTGTGTGGCCCTGCTCGGTATCAAGGAAAAATCCTCACGGATCTGTCATTCCTACACTCCACAGGCAGAGAATTGCCTCTCCACCTTGGCCTACCTGTGGGGAGGGCAGGGATTACACCAGCACCACAAAATCCTGTTTTCTAAGAGTTTTGATGGTGCTGGACGATCCAGCTGATGGCAGGACCTCAACCCCAAGGTCTTGAGCCACCAGAGCAGGAACCGCTCTGGCAACTCCAAATAAAGGTGGTTCCACTAAGGAATAAACTGTTCAAGCTGAAACAGCCTTGAACCAAACCCCTGGGTATATTTTTCCTTCCCAGCAGGGCCTCGTCCTCCCCCACTTCTGGTGATGCAAGAGTAAAAAGCTTCCGTTAAGGGCTGGTAAAGCTCTTTAAAATGAGCGCACGCACACACGGAGATGATTTGAGTCTCTCGCCGGGTTCTAGCCATACCTTCCCGTGCCTCTACCGCTTCTACTGTGGCTGCAATACAGAAGAACAGTGGCATGCAAAAATGAAGACAGGGAAAAAAAAAACAAAACAAAACAAAACAAAAAAAAAACAGAAAAAAAAAAGAAAAACAAAAACAGAGTGACAGTGAGTGATCCGACATCATGGCTGCGACGCAGAGCCCACGGCCCCCCAGCCCCAGTGGTGCCAAACGAGTGGCGAGAGGGGAGAAAGAGGTGACAGGAGGTGGAGAGGAAGGGGGGAAAGGGACTCCCGAGGACTCAGGGGGAATCTCCTTTCCTCTGGATTGATCTGATGGAAGAACAGAGGAGCAGAGAGCGACGGCTCCCTGCTGCGTGCACTGCACAGGGACAACCTCGGACTAAGCTGCGGCTCTGCTCCCAGTTGGGTGGCTCCAGGCCACCTTCACATGATCAGTTATGTGGAATACACCCTCCACCAGCACAGCTGCGTGAGGAAAGGATCTCAGGGGATGTTTTGGAGCAGTGTGAAGGTGTGGGGCAGCCTGTTTTCCAGGGAAGGACAAGCAGCAGGTACTGGGCTGCTCTGCTCCCGGTGCCTTGAGCTGTAACAGAAAATCAGGCTCCAAATCCAGCTTGGTTTCAGCTCCACCTTCTGAAAGTGTTACCAAGCAACAAGGCACCACAGAGCTGAGCAATGTCCCCCTTCCTAAATCTGCTGCAGCAACATCCAAGGTTTGCTAGGCCCTGCCTCAGCATCTGGGAGGAGGCCCTTCCCTTGAGCAGATTCCCTGGATTTTAGCCTCAAAATAGCAGCTTTTTTGCTTTGGACACAATACAGAGGCCACGTGGTCCTTGGGAGGCCACGGAGGAAGGATGGAGCTGTGGTTGCACAGCTCTGCCCCAGATTCCGTGACTTTATTTGGTTGATTTTGCCAAGCCCTGCTGCGAAAGGCTGGGGAGAGGCTCAGGAGGGCAGGGCCCCCCCACTGCAGCCCTGTTTCCCTTTTTTGGGGTGCACAGGCACCCCAAAAGGGGGGCAGCCACCTCTCCTCCTCACCCAGCAGACGGGGCTCCCATAAATTCACCAGGAGTGTGAAGGGATGTGCGAAACGGGAAAGGGTGGGAGGATGGGGAAGAGGGGGAGGGAGAAGGGGTCAGGACAGGGAAAAGGGGGGTGGGAGAAGGGGTCAGGATAGGGAAAGGAGGGTGGGAGAAGGGGGAAGGACAACGGAAGGGGGATGAGGAGGGCGGGAGAAGCTGGGAGGTGCCGAGGGGAGCGGGGGGAGCCTGCAGGCGGCAGGTGGGGCGGGTAAGGCAGCAGCAAAGGCCCAGCTTGTTTGTTCTGTCCTGTGGAGAGGCTGATTTTGGGGGAGGGGAGATCCCTGGTACCCCTCAGAAAACCCCCTGAGAGGGGAAGGTGCTGGAGAATGTCACAGCATGACCCTGTGCTGTCAGGACACAGGGACAGAGCTGCTGCAACAGCCACCTTCCCACTCAGGCTCTGTTCCCAGAACTGGGGTGACGGGGCTGTGATGGTTTCTATAAAAAGGGAAAAAATATCTATCCTCCTCTGTGGGCAGAGAAATCCATGAGCTTGGGAGTGATGCTGCATCCTCCCTGGGAGCAGGCAGTGGTATTTCCACGTTTCTGACTCGTGAACTGTTTAACCCAGGCAAACCCCAGCCCCAGCCTGGGGAGAGCTACAGGAAATCCCCGGTGCCCATGGGAAGGGGGAAGGTGGGGAGGTGCCAGGCTTCAAAGGCCAATGGCAGGGAAGGATTAAAACACTGGATTACAGGATTCCCTCTGGGATAGCTCGTTCCCTGAGCACCAGCCAAGCTCCCTGCCCTGTGAGCGGGAAGGATCGGATCCTTCGCTCCGTCCTGCTCCCAGAGCTGCTGAGGGAGGCAGCAGATTTGGGAAGAAACCTCCAGAACTACCTCAAAACCTGAGAGGAGACTTTTCGGAACCATCCAGCCCTGGAGGAACCTCGTTCCTTTGGCCAAACCCTCCTCTTGTTTGGGATTCTTGACTTGGCAGGGGCAGACTGGGAGGGGTTTGGTTGAACGAAGAACAAACAAGCAGCTGTGTCACTGTCACATTCACACAGAGGCTGTCACACAGCAGCAGCACAGCGAGGTGAGGCAGAGGATGTGCACCATGCAGCGTTAGAAGGGAAATAAAGGATAAAAACTCGTTGCAGAAACAAACAATTAAGCACTAAACATGCTTTAAGCAGGGTGCTGTGGGTTTTCTTCCTCAAGGGTACACGGGGACATCTTGGCATCTCTCCACATCCCCACCTACACCTCTGCTTCCTCCTGCTTGGGAATCTTTCCTCCCCATGGGCCTGAACCCTGGCTGGGGTCCCCTGGCACCCTCCAGGCTGCCTGTGGGAGCTGCTCTGGGGGGTTTGGGGCAGGGGGAGTGCAGGGGGTCAGGGATACTCACCGGTCTGCAGGGTCTGCCTCCCCCCCGAGAGCACTCCCAGGGGCAGGGTACCTGTGGGGGTCAGGCCTTTGAGGGTCAGCACGCTCTCGCTCTCCTCCCTGCAGGGAACAGCAGCACCAGTTACACACTGAGCAATGGTTGTACTGCTCCAGGCAAGGCTGGTGGGTGCTGTGGGAGTCATGGATTGTGGGAATCATGGATCATGGGATCATTAAGGCTGGAAAAGACTTCTAAGGTCACCAAGCCCAACCATCAACCCAGCACCACCACCCTGTTCACCACTACACACATCCCCAAGCACCACATTCACACATCTGTTAAACCCCTCAGGGACGGGGACTTCACCACAGCCCTGGACAGCCCATTCCAGTATTCTGCAGACCTTTCCATGCAGAAATTTTCTCAAATATCCAATCTGAACCACCCCCAGTGCAGCTTGAGGCTGTTTCCTCCCATCTGTCTCCTGTTATTTGGAAGAAAAGACCAACCCCTACCTGGCAACAACTTTCTTTCAGGCAAATGTGTCCTGAAAGAGTCAGGAAAAACCACCTGTCTTATGAAGTTTTCCCCTTCTTTTCCTGTTTCCTAAACAGTGTTCCCCCATCGCCCAGCCCCCAAATTAACCTCAGTCCAGAAATTAAGCCCAGTCCCCAAATTAAATCCAGTCCCTAAATTAAATCCAGTTCCCAATTTAAGCCCAGTCCCCAAATCAAGCCCAGTCCCCAGCCCATCCTCACCGAAGAACCGAGAAGACCCGTGCCATCTTCCCAATGGCTCTGATCTTATTCCTGATGATCTCCTTACGCACCGTTGTCCCACCTTAGGGAGAGAAAAGAGCAAACAGCAGCACGTTGGAGGTTTCCTGCTCTCCAGGGAATGTCAGGATGAAGCACCTGCCTGACTCCAGGAAAAGAAATCATGGTTTTTTACAGATTCACAGCTACACCGGAGAGAGAACGGTGCTGGAAGGATGGCATCAGGATGGCACCAGGATGGCGGTGAAGAGGGCAACACCAACGAGATGGCACACGGAACTCGAGAGGACTAAAGAGAGTAGAACCACCACAGGACACGGATTCGGGGAGGTCTCGCTGGCAGCTCGCCAGCTGGGCTCACACTACACAGGATGTGACACAAATGACTCAGCCATGAGGACACGGTTTGCAAGGCAGAGCACGGAGGGATCTGACGGCTGATGGGCACCGCTGTGCTCGCCCGCAGTGGCACGCAAGCATCAGCTTTGGCATCCAAGGAGCACAGGGAAGGGCTGGCCCGAGCCTGGCAGTTCTGCTCTGACCCCACACGGACACAACAGGACGGGGGGAATTCCCCTTCCACTCTACGGACCCAACGGGAGAGAGAAACGAACAAAAAAAAGCACGGAGGGAGCTGAAACCAAACAGAAAATTCACGTCAAAAGAGGGAACAAATCCATCTCCTCTCAGCTGAGATTCCTCACATGGCCCACTACACATCAGGACAGGGAAGCCAAACCCAGGGCTAACATGCACCATGGCTCAGCCATGCACTACGTGGCTGCATTCAGAATCAGGTAGAAACGTGACCCCCGTTTCTCAAAGTTCCTGGAGGAACGCAGAAGGGTTAAAAAACACATGGAGCTTATGTTAAAACTGAAAGGGGATGAAGAGACTGCCCCACTAGTCAGCTCTGGAAATCCACTTCAAGGATCTGGTGGCACAGGCAGTGATAATTAAGCTCGTAGCAAATTCTAGCTGGGTACCTTTCGGATAGCTTGAAATGTAGTGATCTTCAGGGAGAGGAGACACCAAGAAACAAGTAGATGAAGACAGAGATAGAAGAAACAAATTTAATTTTCATGGGAGGGAGGAAAGAAAAAAACCAAAAAACCAAAAAACGAAACGGAAATGCAATGGGAGAAGCGGGTTAGAGTCTCCACCTGGGGCCGAAGCAGCTCAGGCCCCACTTCTCGCTGCCCCCCTCAGCTTCCTCAGGTCACCACCTCACTCCTGAGTCCCCCCAAAATCCAAACTGCTCATCAGCTCAGCCACTGATTTGTCCCCTTCATGCATGGCTTAAAACCAGGGTCAGAAAGAGCGTTTTTGGGGAGGGGGTGTGACATGAGAAGCCACTTTACAGAGGAGTTCACTGCAACAGATGAGAAGATTGGGTGGATATTTTGGTGCAGAAAATCTTGAATTGGGGGAAAAAATAACCAGCAGCCTGTGTAAGGAGCAGGAAACCATTCCCAGAGTAGCTGGCAAGAAGTGTCTGTCACAGTGAATGTCATTTAATTTCTCCGTGACTGAACAGCAGAAGAGAAAAAAAACCAAAAAACAACTTTCCCTACCCAAAACTGCAAAGGTTGGGCAAAAAGGAACTGGAGACCCTAGCTGGGCATCCAGCTATAAATCAAGTGGTGCTCAGGCGTCAAAGACCTTCCCCAGCCTTTCACCCCGCTGTTCTCAGGTGCCAGCAGGGATATTTTACCTTCCAACGTCTCGTCGCCATCCGAAATCAGCTCGTCATCGGAGCAGATGTTGAGGATGTTCACGAGCATCTCGGTGACTGCAAGAGGCACAGACAGCGAGGTCAGAGGGGCCTGGGGCACGCAGAGGGGGTTTGGAGGACAAGGGGAGGATTTCAAGGTCGTCTGTCCCCTGCAAGTGGGAGCCTAAAGACACTTTTAGGCACAGCCTGCTGGTACCCGCAGCGGCGCCGGAGCAGACGACACACGTTGCATCTTCTGCCAAGGAGGTGGATGCAGGCCAAGCACATCCCAGAGGAACCAGACGTGGGGAAGGAGGTGCCAACATTCCTGCAGAACAGCCTGAGCTCCCTCAAGGTCCCCCCTCCCCATCCCCACCCACGCCACAGCCACCTGGCTCCCAGAAGGGCCAAATTTGGGGAGAGGGGATTCGATCTTTGGTGCCTCAAAGTCAGAAAAACCCTTTGCAAGTCGTGAGGGTGAAGCCACACTCCGAACATATGAGACTGGGGTGGAATTTAAACTCATCAGGAGAGATAAAAATCCTTTTGGTGAAAGCTGAGGCAAAGTCTTGGTCATATTTTAAGCTGCCTCGCCTTCTTCAGAACAAAATAAGCCTTGGATTGAAGTGAATGATTCCTATTTGGTGGGCCAGGAGCCAACAGGAATTTAAAATTCCTCTGTTGCAAACCAAGAGAAACGTCTCCAAATTCTGAGGTGGGGCTACAGCACCCAAGACCAGCTCCACCAGCAATGCAGAAAGAGCAAGAAAGGAGGGTTTTATTGGCAAAAGCTTCTTCAAACAAGTATCAACAGCTGTTTATGCAAGAATTGAACCCAGTAATGCAAATCTCCTTGAGCCTGAGCTGCTCTCCTGTGCTACCTGCAGCTGCAACACTCTCCCAGCACTGTGGGACAGGTTTGTGATACTCAGGAGATGGGGAGCAGTCACTGGGAATTTGGAACAGAAACCCAAATCTCTCTTACCCTTTTCCCCTACGAAAGGCAAAGACCATGTGAAGACATCCATGAAGTTTGGAAGCCAGTAGGGGTGAGGGGAACAGTTGAACTGCCTGATGTTCATGACGTTGTTTTCGTATTTCAGTACAGCAGCTGGGGGAGAAAAGGGAAAGAGAATAAGTGCCCATAGGCACTTTCCACTTAGAGAATCCTGGAATCTTAAGGATCAGCCAGTACCACTCCTGCCATGGGCAGGGACAGCTCCCACTATCCCAGGTTGCTCCATGCCCTGTCCAACGGGGCCTTGGGCACTTCCAGGGATCCAGGGGCAGCCACAGCTTTTCTGAGAATTCCATCCCAGCTCCTCCCCACCCTCCCAGCCAGGAATTCCTTCCCAATATCCCATCCAGCCCTGCCCTCTGGCACTGGGAGCCATTCCCTGTGTCCTGTCCCTCCCTCCCTTGTCCCAAGTCGGTCTCCAGCTCTTCTGGAGCCCCTCTAGGCTCTGGCAGGGGCTCTTAAAGTCTCCCTGGAGCCTTTTCCTCTTTCACCCCCAGCTCTCCCAGCCTGGTTTCCTCTGGAAGTTTTACCAGTGTTAAAAAACCTTCATTTATCAACACCTGGTTACAGTTGTGTAGAATCAAGCTACCAACTCTCCAAAATGAGAAGGTTTAAGCCATAATTTTTTTGTTTACTCAGGCTGGTCCTCAGCTTAGAACAGTGAAGCCCAAAGAGCCAAGATCCAAAGTGAGGGGTGAAAAACCCCACAGCTGGAGAAAATTCCACTATCATCCCCCCATGGTTTATGGGCAGAGGGAAGTGGAAAGTTTTCCTACACTATCAGCTTCTGTGGGATGGCAGCATCCATCAAAAGGGCTCCGTTGTCCCGTGGCTGGGAATGAAAGCTTTATTCCAGGCTGTATGACTCCACAGTTAATTGCCACAGTAACACATTAAGTCAACCACTTCAGCTCAGCACACAAAGCTCTCTTTCATTCCAGGCACAAGAATGCGACTGGAGGAGAGGGTTTTGTATCAAAAATAGTGTAATTTTTGTATCAAACCAGTGTGGTGGCAGCTGGAGCAGGGCAGGGGCTGTCCCTCTGTGCTGGGCACTGGGGAGGAACTTTGAGGGCTGTGTCCAGTTTGGGTCCCCTCACTGAGACATGGAGGGGCTGGAGTGAATCCAGGGAAGGGCTGGAGCCCCATGAGAGGCTGAGGGAGCTGGGAAAGGGCTCAGCCTGGAGAAAAGGAGGCTCAGGGGAAATTTCTGGCTCTGCACAACTCCCTGACAGGAGGGGACAGCTGAGGGGATTTGGGATCTTATCCCAGGGAACAGGGACAGGAGGAGAGGGAAGGGCCTCAGGGTGGGCCAGGGGAGGCTCAGGGTGGACAGCAGCAGGAATTTCCCCATGGAAAGGGCTGTTAAATAAAGGAAGGGATTGCCCAGGGAGGTTTGGAGTCCCATCCCTGGAGGTGTCCAAGGAAAGCCTGGAAGTGACACTCAGTGACAGGGCAGGGATCAGGCACAGGTTGGACTCAATGGCCTTGGAGCTCTTTTCCAACTGAAATTATCCTGTGATTTTGGGAGGGCAGAGTGGGAGAGAGATTTCCTGACCCCCCCAAGAGCAGCAGAGCCCTAGCCTTACCCTTGTTGTTATAGACATCTAAGTAATTTGGTGCAGAGAAGATTGTGATTAACGAGGGAAAGCCTGTGGTCTGGCTCTTCCTGTACATTCGGTACCTACAAAACAGGACACGAGTTAAACCTGGCCCAGCCCAGCCCAAACCCTGCCCAGCCCCTGGGCTGCAGCACTTACCCAGCATCCTGGGCTTCGTGAGCTCGGATTACGGATAACAAACTATTGTTCTGCAAAAATTCACACACTGCAGGATAACTGGAAAACAAAAAGGGAGGAGAACTCAGCAGGGAGCAAAGGAGAGCACAGTTCTCTGGTGGTCTTGGTTTCAGGGAGCAGCCACTTGAGAAAACATCCAGCTTCTGTCCAGCACTCCAAAATATGTTTTATCATTCAAAAATTAATTGCAAATTAAACCCTCCCTGTAAGTGGACTGTCAGCACAAATTCCTCTTTTTTACCAAGGAAAGATTATTTCCTGGAGATCCAGGTGCTGAAAATCACTCACAGAGCCAGCCCAAAGAAGCATCTCTGCTGTTTGAGACCCCATTTCTATAAAGCAACTTACCCAAAGACAGCTCAATATTACAGAAGAAAAAAACCCCAAAACAATAATTTGTGCATTAGAGCCAAATGAGGAGAATTTCACATAGACTACAAAGCCCCACAGAGTGGCCTGAACAGTGATTTTAGTGTGAGGGGAGAGAAAAGCCCCCTAAAACACCCCTCACCTGTAGAAATAGGAGCAGCCTCGGACAGTGTTGTGGGCAAAATGCTCCAGGGTTTTCTCATTGCCGTAATCCTCTGAGGGATCCGACCACAGCAGGTCACACATCGGACCAAAGGCTGGAGGCTCCTTAAACCTGTCTAACTGGAGAGGGGACACAACATCAGGAGGAGCTGTGGCAGGATTCCCACCCTTCCAGCCCCAAATCCGTACAGGAGCCAACCCCACAGGGAACTGGGAGTGAAGGGAGAAGCTGATGGAGCTGACTTACTTTCCTAATGTCATCTAGACACGTGATTTCTGGAGACAGGCCCCCGTGGACACACAGGAATTGCTGGTTGAGGAGGGCAGCAAGAGGAAGACAGTCGAAGGTATCCATGCACGCGTCGTACACTCGCTCCGAGTACTTGATTCGACCTGGGAGGGAGCAATTCAGTCAAGCTCTGATAGGCTAAAGTGCTGATCAATAAATTCTAGGAACCCAGTTCTTAAAGGAGATAGGCAAGCTCAAAATCAAAATGTCCCACAAATCAAACTCTGCACCTGTGTATTAGTGAAAATACTGA
>NC_031790.1:2515962-2531604 GCF_001522545.3 Parus major
TGACTTGGAAAATTGTTGGATATGTAAAAGAAAAGTTTTTTTTAATCTGGAATTGGACAATATTCATGTCCCTTCAAGTTGTTTTCTAAAACACCTGCACTGAGATCAGCACTAAAGAGATGAGGTGTTTCCACATAATGAAAACTGGGATCATGGAATAAATTTGGGATGCAGATGAAGCCACTACATCACTTCCCCACAGCCCTGCTGCACCTCTGGACTCATCTTGAGTGTTGAACTTGGCACAGCAGCACCACACAGCCATGGAGGCTGGGAATTGCCTTTCCAGCTGGACACAGGTCCTGGGAGAGAGGATTTGCCCACAGAAATGGATCTTCCTTCCCACTGGATCTTTCAGGAACGCCGATCCCAGCGATGACTCACCCGGGCAGAGGGGATGAGGATGTTCCCATACATTACTCACAGCCTTTCCAAAGCAGTTTGCTCTTACTCCAAGCCTCAAATATGCTCAGAAATATGCTTTTTTCAGAGACACTAACAGGGGTTCTCAGGGAAAAGCAGCACCTCCTGTTTTCCAAAGGGAAAAACCCAACCCTATCCCCTGGTTCAGACTGGGCTCAGCTCAGCAGGAGCTCACCTGTGTCCAGGTGATGGACACAGCATCCAGCACAGAGCTGGGGGTTGTTTTCCAGCACATCCTTGAGCAAACAGAACAGGGACTCAGCCCCTCTGAGCCTTCCTCCATCCAACACCACCCAGAGCTGATGGGATAAAGATTGGATTCGTGCCTTGCCCAGAATTATCTCTTGAGGTTGGGTCCTTGAGCAAGAATTCCCTAAAGGAGCTTTGCATTGAGTTCTCCACCTCTTTTACTGCTTGGAATGACACTCACCCATCACTCCCTGACCTTTCCTCATCATTGCTTTAAAAATATTTAAATGCTGTGCACAAACACATCTTTTAACTGCAAAAACAATCTGAAAGGTAAATGATCCTCCCCAGTGCAAACAGGGAGGAGCAAATCCTTCCCCCGTTCCCAACTGCAATCTCTGATCCCAGCTGCACAATCTGGAGCTGGAAGTCTTTTGGCACTGATTACATGTTGCTGGGCCTGGAAGTCAGGGAGGGGAGGATGTGTGTGCCTGGCTCATCAGGGGAGAAGTGTTCCCATTTCTTTCATCCACACTCTGTCTTTGAAACCAAAAGGCCACATTTGGCACTTGGCAGAACTTAAAGATTTGGGTTTTGGGGTATTTTTTTATAGCAGGGGCTGAAGCAGAAGAGCAGGAAAACAAGACAACAGGTTTTTACAGCTCTGATGCCACTCAGAGGTACAAAAATTGAAGCCCACGCCTTCTCACAACACCTTTTTTTAAAAAATACATTTTAAAATGTATTATTTAAATGGATTCAAATCCTTCTCCCACTTCTGATACTTACATTCCTGCTTGAAGGTGAAGTATTCTGTGAGGTGCCTGCACTCGTGGTTCCCTCGAAGGAGGAACAACGTTTTGGGATGATTTATCTTTAAACTCCATAAATACAGCACACACTGCAAGAGAGGCAAGCAGGGATGTCATAAAATCCTTTCCCAGGACACTCATCAGCCTGAGACTGCACTAAGAGGTTCTGGGAAGACACCCAAAGTGGAACCCAGCTCCATAATGGGCAGTGGATCTTCTCCTGGCCAAGTGGGGAAAAGCCACTGGGATTTCTCTATATTAGGGCTGACTTGGAGAAGTGACAAATGAGGTTGTAGCCAACAGAAAGCAGCTCGGGGCTGGGTGGGGGCAGCTTTGCTTCCAGCACAAACCAAAGGAAAAAACCCCTTTTGCAGAGCAGCAAAGCAGAACCAGCTGTTTGCTCCAGATGTTCCACCAGGATGGAAACCAGTGAGAGGAGCAGGCAGACATTTGTTCATGAAACACACGGAAAATTCAACTTCACCTTCCCCACTCATTTTCCCCCACCCTGTTTTTTCTGCTTACACTACAGTCACGTGAAGTTCAAGCTCAAAACAGGAAAAGCTGAGCCCAAAAAACAAGCTTAGCTTAGCAAAGCTCACTGGCTTTGAAAAGGGCTTTCCACATCCCTCCGCGAGCAGCAACACCTGCAAAGCCAGTGCCTTTGATGAGGCACAGACCAAAGTCAGGCTGAAACGGGGCTTTTTAGCAGAAATATTTCATGCTGGATTCCCAAAAAAAGCCTGAGGGAAGGGCTGGGAGGCAGGGAGGGCTCAGTCACCCCGGTGTGCTCAGCACTGACAGCGGCAGAGCCGTTATCTCACATGGGGAAATGTTATCACATTTCCCTCGTTGCTGTGGAGTGCTGGAAGGACAATCCATAACGACAGCAAGCTCCAGGATCTGGATTGAAGTCTCTAATGGGAGCTTACCCTGGAGGCTGACAGGCTGCAGAATATGCCTGGGGAACAGGAAGCACCACCAAGTCTGTTTTACACCCTCCAACGTTCCTGATCTGGGGCACAGATCCCTGGGAACCAGCTGGAAACAACCTCCAGAACCCAAATGAAGCAGTTCCCAGTTGGTTCCCAGTTGGTTCCCAGCACAGCCAGCTTAGATCTGGTGGTGTTTAAGCACTGAACCTGCAAGGTAAGCTCTGCATGAATCATCCCAGCTGATCCCAAAAACCCTGAGGAGCTGTAAAGCACTGCCTGTGTCTCACTTGGAATTCAACCCCACATTAACAACTTGATTAATTGGGAATTCCAAAAGAGAACGGGGCCAAGGCCAGTAGCAGAATCATGTTTTATTGCATCTGTTACCAGGAGGAATGTTCCCAACAAAACCATTTATAATTATTCTGGGGTTTAAAGCTTTAACCTCCCTGTGTTTGCAAGCGAAATGTCACTTTTCTGGGCTGGGAGGAGAACTTGGAAGTTGCTATAAATGAAACAAATGACTTGGAGGAAGAACCAGCCCTGGCATCAAAGCAAGGCAGAGATACAGCATCAATAGGGGAGGGTTTGGGATGTATGGAAGGTTGGCAGCTTGCAGAAGAGAGATTTTAAAACACATTTGAAGGGGTTTAAAGCAACATGGGGTTGAATTTGGTACCACAATTCTAGCTGGACACGCCAGGGATATGGAGAGCGACCATGCCCTGTGGCTGGAGGATGTCCCAAGGATGTGGGGACTGCCAGGTACCAGGAGGACACGGAGTAGAGGACATTGAAGAACCCTCGAGGGCTCCAGAGGGGCTGGAATGAGGAATGAGGGAGTTTCTACACTCACATGCCTTGGATGCTTCCTGGTGTTTTGCACAGATCCTTTTCCCAGCCTTTCCCGGCACTGTGCCCAGGAATTGATTGCTGCCTGTTTGCAATAGCCAAGGTGCAAATCCAGGCATTCACAGCTTTTTGAGTTTAAATAATCTAAAATAATCTCCTTCTTTCCTTATTCTGCCTCTCGGTGTGAAGCCCAAAGACAAGGGTTTGCTCCACTTGGAAAGGGAAAGCTCAGCAGGACACAGGGAGGGAATTTCAAGAGGAATTGGGACTTGCAACCTCAAAAATGCAAAAGGGGCTGGTGCCAAACCTGCCTCCACCATGACCTCTCTCACCATTCCCAAAATCTGGCATTTGTAGGGAAGTTTTACACATGGAGCCAGCCAGAGTGGGAACAGAGGCCAAACTCCCAAATCCAGCTCACAAATCCACCTTCACTCCCACTTGACAGGGCTGACTGGATCTCTTTAATATTACTCTGGATCTCTTTAATATTATTCTGGATAAAAAGTGAATTAAATCAAGATTAACATATAATTCCATGATTAGACAGCCATCATGTGTCCCATCATAATTGGATTGGAAGAACTGGCCTGGGAAAGGTGCATGCCATTACCACACCACTTTTCCTGATAAAATTCCTCTTTCCATGGATTCTGTTCCTGGTCATAACAATTGTTTTACTTTCTAACTTAACAAAATCATTCTATTCATCATATTCCAGCTTCATGGGGTGGGGATGGTCCTTCCCTACCATGATCACAGACCTCTCTTGTGCCATTCTGGGATTTGGGACTAAAAGCTTAATGAAAGGAGCATTTTTCCCACTGGGAATCCTTCAGCAGGGCCCTGCCTCATCAGCATCTCCCAAAGGAGGAGTTCATCCCGATTTCCGTGCTGCCTGTCAGCCCTGCACCCTGGAGCTGGCATCTGGGACAAGCCAGTCTCGCTGTCACAGAGGGTTTGGGACAGCAAACCCTTCCCAGAGTCCCCTTCCAGCAGCATTCCAGCTTTCACACGCTTCTTCCCCTCCCCTCTCCCCTCACAATTCTTTTCTTTTAAAAAAAACAAAACCATCAACCAATCCACTCTCCGTGGCCTCATTATACTGGGAATTCATGTTTTTAAATGAGAATTTCCCTAAGCCAGAGGCCCAGCAAGAATTTGTTGAATGATTTGTTGCCGACATCCAGCTGAGCTGATGAACTGAGAGGCTTTGAGGGGCGGTGGGGGGGGGGTTTGAAAGGTTTTGTCTGAGAAATTCAAATTCCTCCTTTCACCTGGACAACCGAACACCTGGAGCCACGGGGAACACCTGGAAGGGATATTTGGCCTTTCCACCTCCTTGGCCCCTGCGCTGGCACCGTTTCCTGCCTGCCTGCAGCAGGATGCAATTAAACCATCCCCTCCTATTTTATTCCGTTAAAAGGTCACGCTTATGGAATTGTGGAATATCCTGATCTGGAAGGAATCCACAGGGATTCCAATGCCTTGCTCTGCTCAGGACACCCCCAGCTGCTCGGGGCAGGCACTGGATCACCTCCCCATGGATGTCAAATTTTGTGTGGTGTCTGAGGCTGCTGCTGCTGCTTCCCCACCTTCCCAGCGGTCACATCACAGGAAAACCTGGATATTTTTCCATCTGGGATACTCTAAACCTGCTGTTGTTTCACTACAGAAAGCAGATTTTGTGTATCCAGGTGGGAATCTCTTCCAGCATAGTGCTGGTGGAAGGGAGAGGCACATAGGAATGAAAACTTCTGGATTCTGCCTTACCCTGATGTTTGGAGCAGCCCCTGCCTGTGCTCATCAAAGCCCACCCTGAGCTGTGGGATCACAGGGATTCTCCAGGAGGAATCTGTGGCATTCCCACATGGGGGGAAAGGGAAGGGAAGGAGGAAAGGAAAAAGCAGCAGGAAATAAAAGATAAAACATTTTTTTTGCCCCACCACTAAGGCCATACATCCTCTTGGAATTCTTCCATATTATCACAGGCAGAGAAGACAAGGGAGAATGGATTTCAACTAAAAGGGGATTTAGATGGGATATTGGGAAGAATTTCTTCCCTGTGAGGGTGGGGTGGCCCTGGCACAGGGTGCCCAGAGAAGCTGGGAAAGACTTCCTCATCCCTGGAAGTGTCCAAGGCCAGGGTGGATGGGGATTGGAGCACTCTTGGGATAGTGAAAGGTGTCCTGCCCAAGGCAGAAGGTGGAACAGAATGGGATTTAACCTTTCCAACCCAAACCATTCCATGGTTCTGTGATGATCCCAGCATGGAGATCTGAGGGTCAAATCTCCATGTCAGACCAATCCTGGGCTAAGAGCAGAGAGTGGGAGCAGCACTATTCCACCCTGGATCTACACAACCCATACACAGACACAGGGCCCAACACCTCTCTTTTGAAGGTTTGTGGGTTAACACAAAAAAAAATCCATCTTTTCTCTCAGAAGGAGCTGCTGCTCTGGAATATAATCCCTTTTCCAGGTGAACACATTCCCACTACAAACCCAGCCGAGCAAACCAGAGGAGCAGTGGGATGTGTCCTTCCCCTTCCTCCCCGGGGGGCTCCTCCTGCCAGCACCACCCCAAATCCCACCGGCCCCAGCCCCACCTCTGCTGCATCCGTCCCAGCTCCTCTGGAAGCTGCTCCTCGTCACACCTTGGCTCCCTGTCAGGATTCCGGAGCATGGGGCTGGAAGGGAGCCAGGGGCTGCTGGAGCTCAAGCTGTCGGCCCTGCTCTCCCTAAATCCTCTGCAGAATCCTTCAAAGAACCCCTTGCACTCATCCCTGATAGTTCCTCCCCAGAAATTTTCACTGGGGAAGATTCCTCTGCAGAGCCAGAGGCTCAGCTGTTCCTGCAGCCTCTTTTTTTTTTTCCAAGAGAAATCACTCCCTCTGTTATTCCAGCTGATTTCTGACACATTTCAGGCCCCTGCTCCTCCAAAAGCCCTTCCTTACACTGCTTCCAACTGGGATAAGCGCTCCACTTCCACTTGGCCCTGCCTCTGTGGATCCAGATGGCTGCAATCCCTTGGGATTTGTGGCATTTGCTAAGAGCTGTCCCTTCCTGTCCCATCCCAGGTCTCCACTGAGCCAGCAGCAGACATGGGGATCCACTGAATCAGAAAACAACTCCCACTTCTTGGTCATGGAATCCCAGGAAGTTGCAAAGCCCTGTCACAGCCCAGGTGACTTCTGTTCCTTTCTCCTGAGCCCATTCCAGGGTTTTCAGAGGGAAGCAGCGACTCAGGCACGTGGCCCTTGCTCTTCCTGTTCAATCCTGAATCCTGCAGCTTTTCCAACATTTGCTTCCCACTGCCTGGTGGGATCCTGTTGCCTGCAAGGCACCATCAACTGTCCCTCTTGTGTCCCTGAGTGACAACTCCAAGTGACATTAAAACCACTCCAGTCAGGCATTAACCCCATCACTGTTGCTCCACTGTCACTGCCTGAGGATCCAAAGATTGGGACATCACCTTTCTGCCCAAAAATCATACTGTGAGTTACCAGCATTGCTTTCATTCCATGCACAACTCCATGGGAGGGTAAATCCAGCACGAGGTTTGGTGTTTGGACTGATTCTGAGCTGGATTTGAACTCATTCTGAGCTGTATTTTACTGATTTTGGGCTGGATTTAATTGGTTCTGAGCTGTATGTTATTGTGCTTAATTTGAACTGATTCTGAGCTTTATTTTACTGATTTTGGGCTGAATTTGAACTGATTTTGAGCTGCATTTTACTGATTCTGACCTGTATTTTATTGAGCTACATTTGAACTGATTATGAGTTGGATTTAACTGATTTTGAGCTGTATTTTACTGATTATCAGCTGTATTTATTTCATTCTGAACTGTATCTAATTGATTTTGCGCTGCATTTTAATTATTCTGAGAGGTATTAAACTGATCAGGGGCTTTATTTAACAGATTCTGAGTTGCACTTAATTGATTCTGAGCTGAATTTTATTGATTTTGAGCTGGATTTGACCGATTCTGAACTGTATTTTACTGAGTTGTATTTGAACCGATTATGAGTTGAATTTTACTGATTCTGATCTGTATTTTCAATTCTGAGCTGTATTTTACTGATTCTGAGCTGTATTTTAACTGAGGTTCAACACTTTGGGTTCCTTTAGCCCCAGCACCCCCAAGCTCCACGCCCTTGGTCACCTCTATACTGAAGTAGCCTCTGTCCACGTAGTCCCCCAGGAAGAGGTAGCGGGTGTTATTGGGTGATCCTCCCACTTCAAACAGCTTCATCAGGTCAAAGAACTGTCCGTGGATGTCACCACACACTGGGGGAGGAAGAACAGCACAAAAGAGGGACAGATTTACCACGCTAAGAAAAGCAAGGTCACGACAGCAGCAAGGAACAGAGTGCGGCCGCGCTCTGAGCGAGCGCCGGCAAAATCCTCTCTTCTGAGAGCTCAGGAGAGTTAAAAAACCTTGTGGGTGGAAGGAACACAGCAAAAAAACCTGCTGGGGTTACCCTGGTCATTATTCAGGACTCCAGGCCTGAGCTCTGACCTGTGATTGGAGCCTCCACCTCGATCATGGTCTTCTCGTGCCTCAGGATGGCGGCGCCGTCGTTGATGATTTTCAGCGCCGCGTCCTCCTCCAGCCGCCCTTCCTTCACCAAGTGGCTCTTGAGGACGTCGAGCCTCGGCTTCCCATCCTCAAACACCTCCTTCAGAGTGAGCCGCTGCGTGGGAGGGAATGGGACAGCTGGAAAGGCAAGGGAAGGGAAGGAGTCAGCAACACGGCACTTTTCGGGAAGAGGGAATGACAGGCTTTGCTTCCGAGCCTTGAGCTGACACCCAGAAATGGAATTTCCACCAAAATGATGCTCTCAAATATTGAGCAAAGAGCTGAGCTGCCAGAGCTGCTGGATTCACCACTCAGCTTGGTTAAAATCCCGCTTGGTGCGGCCTAAATGCCTCCTGCACCTATCCTAGAGCTGCCTCCCAATCCCAATCCCGATCCCAAGGGGACGGTCGGTGTTGGAACCTAGAACAGATTCCATGGAAATATCAGCAAAACCAGGAAAACCAGGAACCAGTGAGCCAGGTAGGGGGACCAACATGTAAGATTTTTCCTTATCAGGAAACCACAAACCCCCAAAAAGCAGAATTTGCTTCTCTTCACCCCAACACCTCAAAAAGCTTTACCCCCAAAAAGCTGAATTTGGCCTTCTCTGCCCCAATACCTCAAAAAGCTTCACCCCAAACTTAGAAATTGTCAATCTAGATGGAATCCAGTATTTAAGGTCAAGTTAAAAGTCTCATCTATTTGCAGCATGATCCTTAGTTTTAAATTCTGGATAGAAAAATAGCCCATCAAAACCTGCTACTACTACTACTACTACTATTATTATTATTATTGTTATAATTGTTATTGTTATTGTTATTATTGTTACTATTATCTGTTATTATTATTACTGTTACTATTATTATCATCATCATTATTTCATGATAGGGAATAGAATGGTGTGGGAGAAGGTGACCTTTAGCAGAAATTAAGTAAAAAAAACAGAACAAAAACCAGAGTTTTCAGTAAAAATCTGAATTCCTCATCTCCCCTCTCCCAGGCCTGCCTAATTTAAAAAAGATGGGAGCACACATGACCCTGGTATAATATTTAAAGGCTGTATAATGTCTTGAATTAAAATTAATTCCAGGAAGGAGGCGTGGATGTTTGGGAAGAACTGGGAATAAAATCCTGTGCAACAGCCCCAAGTGCATGGCCTGGCTGCCAGCAGCTCCTGCAAACCATGGGGTGGTGGGAATCTTATCCCAGGGATCCTCCCAGATCCTCCGAGTCCATTTCCTCTCAAATTCAGCAGAACCAGGATTTCCTCACCCTCCGGGGTCAGCATCCCCTGGTCATGGCAGGACCTGAATGATTCCAGCCAAGCTGGGATGAGGAGATGCTGGGATGGGGTTTGTTTTGGGATGCTCCACATGGAGCTCCAAGAAAAGCCTCTCATCCCAGAGCAGATCCCACAGGGAGCTGGCAGCACCCTCCCAGCCTCAGGGATAAGGCACAACTCTCCCTCAAAATGTGCTGGAAGCTCTGCTGTCCGTAGGGATGCGGGCAGCTGGAAACACCATCTCACCCTTGACAGGCATCCCCCAAATATCCCAAAATCTGGAATATACTGGGCCTTTCATGGGGATTTTAATGATCCATCTGTGTCTGAGCAAGCACCTCCAACAGCCTCTGAGAGCAAGGAGCCCACCCACTGGATAATGAACCATCTTTCCATCATTCCACTTCTCCTGGGAGCGTGTCGTGCTGGAAGGCAGATTTACACTGAGCTGGAATCCAGCTGGGATGGAAAATACCTGGGATGCAAATCAAATCAAATCCAATCAAATCAAATCAAATCCCTGTCCTGATCCATCACCCTGCAAAGACCCTGCTCTGGTGAGGCCACACCTTGAGGGCTGTGTCCAGCTCTGGGAGCCTCACTGAGGGGCTGCAGTGAATCCAGGGAAGGAAACGGAGCTGGGAGGGGGCTGGAGACTCAGGAGAGGCTGAGGGAGCTGGGAAAGGGCTCAGCCTGGAGAAAAGGAGGCTCAGGGGGAAATTTCTGGCTCTGCACAATTCCCTGACAGGAGGGGACAGCTGAGGGGATTTGGGATCTTATCCCAGGGAACAGGGACAGGAGGAGAGGGAACGGCCTCAGGCTGGGCCAGGGGAGGCTCAGGGTGGACAGCAGCAGGAATTTCCCCATGGAAAGGGCTGTTAAATAAAGGAAGGAATTGCCCAGGGAGGTTTGGAGTCCCATCCCTGGGGGTGTCCAAGGAACACCTGGGCACAGCACTCAGCACTCTAGGCTGGTGACAAGGTGGAGATAAGGAACAGCTTGGACTTGGTGATCCTGGAGCTCTCTCCCAACCTGAAGGACCCTGTGATATGCCAAAATATGTTGAACTTTCCAGGATAGAGCTGGTCAAATAACACAGTGAGAACAGCAGTGCCACCGCTCCCTTTTAAATGCAAATCCAGCAGCAATTTACCCTGAAAACCCCCAGAGGAAACGAAGAGAGGCGGCACAAGAGATTCTTTACAGCTGAACATCAATTTTCAAATCACAGGAACTGCAGGAGTGGCTCTAATGAAAGGGGAGCTGGTGCCTGCAACGAGGTGGCCCCGCTTTCATCGATCCGTTTGGAAGTTGTGCTCCGGTGTCCCACGTGCCTGGAACGCTCCAGAGCCTTCCCCACCAAGCTGCCAATTAAAGAGGGTTAAACCAGGCCTGCTTAAACCAACATGGGCTGGAGCAGAGCTTTTACTGTATCCACAGCTCAGCTCTGCTCCAAAAGAAAAAAAAAAAAAAAAAGAAGAAGTCTCTGGAGATGGATAAAAAAGCATTTTGCAGGATTTTTCCCCTCTGGGTCACTGTAAGGTTGGCAGTGCTGCGGGAGGAAATGAGGGAAGATTTGGGGCTGACACCAACAGGATCAGCTGGGATGAGGGAGGGCAAAAGGAGCTGGGTGGAAATGCGGGTCCAGGACTTGGAACGAGGGGTTTTTTGGAACACTGAGAGGCTGGAAAACGATTTGTAAGTACTACAAACCCTGTGGTTGTCCTGGCATCTGACTCCAAAGGGAGCCAGGGAGCACTTGGAGGGCAAACGATTTCCAAGGAAGAGAACAGAGATACAGAAACCATTCATCTCCATATTCCCCATCACTGCAGGCTCTCAAGCACAGCCAACACCTCTGGAGCCACCCCAAGGAAGTGAAAAGCCCCAGAAATGGGGTTGCAGAGCTCAGCAAAGATGCCCATCCAGAGATCCACAGGAAGCTCCTGGCTTTGCCTTTTCCTGGTAGCCCCAGCGAGCAAAGTTATGCAAGATCAAATCTGAGGCTCCAGCCAAGAACTTTTATGTAAGTTCCCTCCTTGGCTTTGCACAGCTCCACTCCCACAAGGAGCTGGGCACAACCAGGAACCGGCTCCTCCTTGGCTCTGCCAGGGCTTCAGTCACTTAATTCAGCCACTTTAATTCAAGATCTCAATTTTATCCTTATCCATGCTCAATTCTCCTGGACAGGAGGAAGAAGATTCTCCTGCAGCCAGGCTGGGCTCTCCTACAGTGGGAACAGCCCTCAGAGCAAACTGACCTGGAATTTTGTACCTCCAGGGCATTGAGAAGGGTGGAGAGACTCAGCCAGTTCCTGCTCCTATCTGAAAAATGAGGAGGTAATTCCTTATCCTACAAAAAAACCCTCAGAGTTATGGAATGGTTGGGATGGAAGGACCTTCCCCTATCCCAGGTTGCTCCAAGCTCCAGTCAACACTTCAGGGATCCAGGGTCAGCCACAGCTTCTCTGGGAATTCCATCCCAGCCCCTCCCCAGCCTCACAGGGAAGAATTCCTTCTGTATATCCACCCTAAATTTCCCCTCTTTCAGCTCAAACCCGTTGCTCCTGTCACAATTCTACGGTTGGTCCTGGAATGCCCAGGCAGTACAGACACAGCAGGTTAAGCTCATCCTCAGAGCCAGCTCCCAAATAATTTGTGAAAATGATGGATAAAACACTCACAGCATTCCAAAAATTAAACCCTGTGACCTCTGTGCCACCTTCCCTCTGCACACAAACCCGAGTGCTGCACTGTTTGAACAGTGAAATCTGCAGGTCTGGGGTTTATAATTCCACCAAGGGCATCCAAACTTGCTCCCAGGAAAAGGCAATTGCTGCTCCACCAACGGGACACGTGCTGAGGGCCAACCCACAAACAAAAGGACACAAAAGCAAGCGAAGTTCCAGGTGTGAAATGGATTAAAAGGTCAGGTGTGCCCAAGGGAAAATGAAAAGGAAATTAAAAGGAAAGTCAAAAGGGTCTCTTTGCTGGACTCCAGGGCAAGGTTCCATTTCCCACCGAATTAACATGGATTTTATTTGCCAGGCCACGAGCAAGGGGGTATTTGCAACACTCTGAGAGGACATGGATAGCTGAGGATGGAAGAATTTGGGAAAAAGCTGCTTTTCCACCACAAGCATCGCACATCCCTCAGTGCCAGATGAAAATCTGGAAGAAAAAATTCCCATTCCTCCCGACCTCTGTCCCTAAAATGCACTGAAAATTCAGTTTCATCAGGGCTGCCTGGGCTCCAGACAGAGCCAGTGCCACGGAAAACAAAGTGATCCACAAATGATTGTTTATATATCCCAGAGTCCCTTGGATGGCTGGACGGAGCAGCTGAGGCGGATTCATGACTGAAAAAGGAGCAAGAGCTCCATGCCTGGAGCGGCAGCGCTGGCCAAACGCTGCTCCCAGGGTCTGCAGGAAAAAGGTGTC
Source organism: Parus major (assembly GCF_001522545.3). Taxonomy (NCBI): domain Eukaryota; kingdom Metazoa; phylum Chordata; class Aves; order Passeriformes; family Paridae; genus Parus; species Parus major. The sequence goes on from NC_031790.1 coordinate 2,528,482, forward strand.
CCCTCAATCCCCCCAAAATAACCCCACAGGATTCAAAATTCTCAAAAACAAACCCCAGAGAGGTTTGCCTGGAGCTCCTGATGCACATCTGGGAGTGAATCCAAACAAAGCCCCTGCTTTGCTTGCTCCTCATCTTGGAGCAGATGGTGAGAGATGCACTTTGGAGAAAAAAAAAAAAGCACATTCTGGGGCCAAACCAAGGATTTGGACACTGAGAAAGCTGGATGGGCTGTCACAGGTAGAAACATTCCCAGGAAAACTCCACCAGGAGCCATCCAGACCCCCTGTGAAGCGGAGAAGGGTTTTTTTTTTTCCTCTTTCCCAATTTCCAAACAGCCCAATGTTATTTTTATCCAATATTTTATTCCCATTCACACCTAACCTACATTCATCTATTCAAAGCCGAGTCCGGGGCTCACACGGAGCTGGCTCAGAGGGAAAAATGTGGAGAAATCCAGCATGGAAAGGCCATGGAAATGACATTTTTTTTTCTGGGAAAAAGGTGGATTTTCAGCTTTTGGAGTCATTAATGGAGAACAAACCCTTGGAGGCAGGGGATGGTCGTCACTGTCACAAGGAGAGGCTGGATCTCAGCAGCTGGGTGATGTTGGAATCCCAGAATCCTGGAATTATCCAGCTTGGAATGCTCCAAGGTCATAGATTCCAATCTGTGCCCAATCTCCACCTTGTCCCCAGCTCAGAGCACTGAGCGCCACATCCAGGCATTCCTCAGAAACCTCCAGGGATGGGAATTCCACCACCTCCCAATGACCACTCTATTTATCTATCAGCAACCACCCCATTTTCCACGGAATAATCTTTATCCTTCCCAAAACTGATTAATCCACATGAATTTCTGGTCGTTAAACACAAAATGTTTTTGCCTTTTTTTGTTTTTTAAAAAAAAAAGCCCTAAAAGGTTTCTGGGAGGTTTTTTTTCCCCCAATATGCAAACCGGCAAAACCAGGTGTATGTGTGTGTGTGTGTTTGTGTGTTTGATATCCTGACTTTTCCTTGGATCAAGCCCTGACAAATAATCTGTCCTTTTCCAGGGCTGGCACGGGCAGCCTGACCCTGCCATGGCACAGAAGTGCTCGTTCCAGCTGAAAAAACTCTGGGGAAAAAAATAAAGTGGAGCTTCCATCACCTCCCACCTGAGAAAATATTGAAAATTTTGAAAAACTTTATGAAAATAAACATTAATATCAAAGAAGAGTCACCAAATAAACACCTTCTTGTATAAAAGCAGCAAGAGCCAGGAATTATTATTATTAAATTATTATTGCCATTTATTAAAATATATATTATTACCAGTTTTCCCCCAAATTTTTACATGTTCCAATCTTCCTTTTTTTTGCTCCGAGTAAGGAACCTCCAGATTTCAGAGGCTCCAGAGACTCACAAATAGAGGAGAAATAAAAAATTCCAGAGTTCTGCTTCTCAGCCCTGGTAGTTCTGCAGGAAGACCACGAGATTTGGGGTTATCTGAATTCTTTTGGAATAACAGCTCCTTTGAATGGATGGAGTTTATAACGTCCCAGTTTTATCCAGAACTCCTCGGAGCTGAATCTGACCTCCCAGTGCGCTACCGGTTTGGAAAGCTGGCTCTGATCCTCACCTGAAGCCACAGATTCCTTTTTGTAGGCCAACCAGAATTATCTCCTCACAATAACCCTAAAAATATCTGCATTGTACGAGCTGAATGAATGATTTCTTCGAAGGGGACAGTCACAGTCAGCCCAAAACAGAGCTGGGATCAACCAACGGAGCCATTCCCAGCAGCAAATGTGTCCCTGCCTCGTCAGCTCCCTCCCAGTCATTCCAGGAGTAACACCCAAAATTTGAGGCCACGTTGGGAGAAGCTGGCAGGCCCCGGGGCTGAGCAGGAGCCAGGTGCATTTAAGGCTAAAAAAAGCAGGTGACAGCTCTGTGTATGGAAATGCAAACACAAACAGAGTGCAGCCCCGGCCGCGCTCACGGCTCCCACGGAAACACGGGACGTAGAGCCAAGAGGCTAAAAAACCACACAAACCCAAGCCCAGCCATGAATCTCCAAGGAAATATCACAGAATTCCAGAATGGTTTGGGTGGGAAGGTGATGATCAAGATGATCTGATTCCACCACACGTTCCACTAGGCCAGGTTGTTCCAACCCAGACTTCACCACTTCCAGGGATGGGGCAGGCACAGATTTTCTGGGAAAACCATTCCAGTGCCTCACCACCCTCACAGGGAAGAAATACATGCTGAAACCTTACGGCTCCCTAAACTGTGCTCACAGCTCCCTAAAATCTTTGGGATAGCAGGTGACTATCCTGGTTCTGCTGGGATTTTGGCCAGTGAACAGTGAGGCCAGGACAAACTGAGGTGCCTTTGCTGAGGAGGATTCCCCAGCAGAGCTGAGGGCCAAGGTTTTGCCACGGCTGCCAATTCCAGAGGCGGCGGTGACGGTCCCACGAGGTGGAGCTGGAACTCTGCTCCCAGTGGAGCCCGGCAGGATAAAACCCGGGAGTATTTAATTAGAACTGAGGCGACTTAAGCCTTCCCGGTGTGGCAGCCAGGGCTCCTCACACCCCAGATCCTGCCCTGATCCTGGAATGAAGCTGAACCCAGACCTGGATCCGTGGTGTTGCTCCTGCTCCTGCCAAAGCTCCCTGTGGATCAGAGACCTCAGAAATGCTCTCAGTGGGCACCAGAGCGTCCTCAGCCTCCCTGAAGTGACAAAAGCCACATTTGCAAGGTTCGTCAAGTTTCCAGCTCAGATTTGGCTCCTAATGACCAGCACTGATGAGGATTTTCCTGGGATTGTCATTGAGCTAATCAGTCCTCTGCCAGGGATGTGGGCTCTGGACATCACCAAGTGCCAGCTCACTGAGGAGAGCCCAAAAACTTGCAATTCCAGTCTGGAAAACCTCTCTCTGAAACCCTCCACCTCTACAAACTTTCCAGAGGTTAAAAATCAAGGTAATCCCAGAAAAATCATCACTCAACAAACCTGGTGTCTTCTTCTTGCTGGTGGAATTGCAGGGAGTCGCTGTGAAGCCTGAGGGAAAAAGGAGGAGGAAAAGGAAGAGGGAAAAAGGGGGAGGAAAAGGAAGAGGGAAAAAGGGGGAGGAAAAGGAA
>NC_031790.1:2531921-2539188 GCF_001522545.3 Parus major
AAGGGGGAGGAAAAGGGGGAGGAAAAGGGGGAGGAAAAGGGGGAGGAAAAGGGGGAGGAAAAGGGGGAGGAAAAGGGGGAGGAAAAGGGGGAAGTTTAGAGCAAACAGCTGCAGCTACTTAAAAAAATAAAGTGAGCTCCCCAAAGGAGCCAGGAGGGGATTCCTAGATGTCAGCAGGCAGGGAAATTCACCACCTGTTTCCCAAGGTTCCAGCACGGCCACTAATAGATCATTAATGGAGACACAGCGGGGGCTTTTTGGAAAAGGCAAATCCTGGGAATGTGAACCCGACCCTGACGCCGACTCCCGAGGGCTTCTGGATCCCATTTCAAACCTGCTCTAAGCAAACACAACTTTGTGTCCTTCCAAGATCTTGCTCCAGGGAACGGGCTGATCCACGTGGGAATCCTGGACAAAACAACCCCCAGAAATATTCCCACTGGAGCAGCCAATGGATGCATCCAGCCAAAGGTGGTCACAGCATGGATAAATGGGGAATGTGAGCAAAAAATGGTGAATTTTCACACAATCAGGGCCTTGGTTTCTTCTCTTCCCATCTCAGGCCTCAAACCCTCACCCTGAGTGGGATCCTCACTGGACCTGGATAAAACATTCCTTGTGAGGTGCCTATTCCAAGGTTTGGGAATATCAATACCCACACATCACCTCAGACCACACTGAGGTGCTGATGGTCCACAGGGAACCGCAAAGGAATTCAAATCTTCCCAGTGGCCACCCTGGACATGGGCCAGAGCAATTCTCTTGCAAAAAAAAAGTAGCCCCCCCAAAAATTGGGATAAATCGGTCCCGGCGCTGCTTCCAGAGCAGCTTCCCAGACCTGCACGTGTCAGGGATGGAGCAGGATGAGAGGAGCCTCCAGCTACTGCTGAAGCAGCAATTCCAGCCTCTGTGCCATGGTCACTCTTCCTCCAGGAAATCCTCGTAGTATTTTTCCAAGACATCACCTTTGGGATAATATTCAGCTTGAGAAGCCATTTAACCACATCTTGCTATGCTCAGCTGCTGATAAAAAGGAATATTTTCTGGAGCAATCTAGGTTGACACCACTTCTTCCTGTTCTCCTGAAATTCACGCTGAACTACTTGGGAAATTTATCCTGGGAAATTCCCCTCAGATCCATCTTGGAGCAAGGAAAATGCTTTGAACTCTTATTTTATAGGCCCACCACGGCCAAAGGAACCCCCAGATGGAAGTCTGGTGGAAAATTTTGGAGAAACAACCATCCCATAGGTCCTCAGGGAGGCTCCCAGTCAGAGGAGCTCCCACTGCTCCACACACTCACATCCAGCTCTGCTCCACAGTGGAAACAGGGAGAGAACAGAATCCCAAAATGGTTTGGGTTGGAAGGGACCTTAAAGATCACCTTGTTCCACCCCTGCCCTGATGCCCTCACATCAGTGAGAGGCAGCAGTGAGGCTTTACTTTGGATGCTGGAAAATCGAGAACAGCCTGGACAGCCCAACATTCCTCCTCCTGCCAGGAAAATCCCCAGAATCTGCACTGAGATTCCTTTTTCTTTAGAGCACCCTCTGACACAGGAGCAACCACCGTCCATCCTCTGCCCCAAGCCATCACTCCCTCTGCCCCACGCTTGCTGTCCTGGGGGCTTTTCCCAGGACATTTACAGATTCCCCATCCCTGGAAGTGTCCAAGGCCAGGCTGGATGGGGCTCACAGCACCCTGGGATAGTGGAAGGTGGAACGAGCTGAGCTTTAAGCTTCTTTTCCAACCCAAACCATTCCAGGACTCCACACCTGACGCGGCTCCCCGGTGCCACCAGAACGTGCCCCTTTGGCACGGCGATCCCAGCCTGCAGGAGCCTCCGGGAGCCAAGTCCTGCATTATGGGATAACACTGATGCCTTTACGTAGCCTGTTCCCTCACTCCTGCTGCTTAATGATGTCTGATTCCATTAGGATCTGAGCCATCCCCGTCCCATAAATACGGCCCAACGCCGGCCCCGGCGGAATCGGGCAGGGAATACCTGGAAAACCGGCCAAGCTGGGAAGGATCCCGGACAAATATAGATCTCCAAGGAGTATCTTTAGATTAGCAGGCGGCTCTGCCCCCACTGAGACCCCAGGATTTACCTAAATAGCTCCTTCAGCACAGCCCAGCGCTCGGAGCTATTTTAAGCCAGCACCCTGCCCTACTTCCTAAGGAACAGCCTTCCCTCCTCCTGCCTGTGCAGCCAGAGCAGCCCCAAACCCACTCCCCTCTCCACTCTGACACCTTCCATTAAATAAAAAATACCCTTTTGGCGGGGTATCCAATTAATCCGGGCTCATTTACTGCCACAAGGCCCTTCACAGCCTCGAGCAGGGAAAGCAGGATTAATCTTTCCCAGCCTCATAAGCGGAAAAATAACATTAAACAGTGAAATCCCGAGGAGTATGACCTTCCCTCCTGCCCTGCCCACCTCCAGCACCCACCTGAAGCAGCTCCCAGAGAGAAAGCATAAATCCCAGCCCAATCCATGTGTTCTGATGCTTTATCACTGTTCCCCAATGGTTTTGTGCCCAAGGCTGGGTTTGGGGTTTGCCACCAGCATTTCTGTTAATTAGCACATTTGTTAGCACGTTTATTAGCCAGCAGAGCATCCTGGCATCCCAGGATCCAGAGATCTGGCAGTTTGAGCCCAAAATGAGGCACCTCTGGCTCTGTTTGGGGCACCCCAGGAACACTCTGGAGAGGAACAGCTTGTTCCTTGTGCCTTTGGATTCATTTTTGGGATGAAATGCCACAAGATCCAGCAAAATCAGCCTGGCATAGCCACAAACCAGCCCCTTTTCCCAGCACATCCCATTTATGGATAACAAAGCATCTTTCCTGTTTATATATAACAATAATAAGAATATCGGAATTACTTGGACAAGTTTTGGGGTTTTTTTTGGAAACCCCCCCAGAATACCACATTCCCAAGTAATTCCATGGGATCCCACAGGGTTCCTGCTTTAAGGACTGCCTCACCCCACACCTCCTTGAGCTCCGTCCAGCCAAGTTGCTGGATTATGACACAACTTGCTTTTTAGGGATCCCCCCTCCACATCTTGACCCCGGTGGCATTTGCACTTTTCCCTTGGCATCCCAAGGCCTGAGCACATGGACCTGGGCCTTAACTCCATTTTTAGCCATTTTCAAAGCTCCTTTTCCCCCTAGGTATTCCTTAATTTCTGAAAAACGTCAATACTAAACAAGCCAAACCAACCAGTGAGTTTTAAACCCCACAATCTCCTTTATATTTAAGATTTTCCTCAATTAAAAAGCTACTCTGGACTTTCGGATCGGCGCGTGCTCTGTGACGAAAATTCCCAACACCTCCCAACCTGGAAAAAATCCAACACTCGAGCTCCAAGAGTTGTAGCTGATATTAAAAACAAGGTGGGAAGAAAGCTGCACATTTTTCATCCCCCAAAAGCATCTCCAGGCAGCGAGATGAACTGGAACAGCCTCTGAACTCTCTGAGGAGGCAGCGATTGATCTGAGGCTGGGTTTGGGCTCCCCAGAGGCTGCAGGAGCCTCGCGGAACAAATCCTGTGGGATTGCTCTCCGTGCCTCCAGCAGCTCTGGAGGCACACGGGGAGGAGGGAGAGATGTGATTCCACCCGGGCTGAGGGAGCAGGTGCTGGAGGTATCACTGAGGCTACGGGAGCTCCCGGTATCCCAATGTTCCCAAAAACTTTGGCTGGGTGGGAAACAGGTCTGTGACAGCACGGAATCGTGGATTATGGAATGGGATGGGGGATAAGTGGCCTTGAAATCACCTCGTTCCACCCCCTGACATGGCAGGGACAGTTCCTGCTGTCCCAGCGTGCTCCAAGCTGGCCTTGGACACTTCCAGGGATCCAGAGGCAACCACAGCTTCTCCGGGAATTCCATCTCAGCCCCTCTCCACCCTCCCAGCCAGGAATTCCTTCCCAATATCCCACCTCTCCCTACCCTCTGGCAGTGGGAAGCCATTCCCTGTGTCCTGTCCCTTGTCCCAAGTCCCTCTCCCTACTGAAACGTATCTGGGAGGTTCCCACACGAAGTGGACACTGAAATTTTAAGTGTGTCACATCAGGGGTTTTAGAATTCCACCACACACTTTAAACAACTTCCATTTGGGAAAAAAAACAGACTGGACATGGAGAAAGGTGTCTCAAAGTTCTCAAGAAAGGACGGCAAAGCACAGATTTAGAAATCACCTTTGGCTACTGTGCCAGCCTCAGTTTTACACCACAATTCCTGGGATTCACCCCTTCCCAGAGAAGCAGGAACTTCAGGAATCACAGCCAGGAACTCTGAAACAGGGTAGGAATTAGGGATGTCTCTGACTTTCAACATCAGTGGCCAAAAAGAAGGCACTGGATCCCAGCTGCTTCTGGCTCAGAATCTTCCCAATGTTTTGTCCACAGTACACAAAATAATAACACACGGATAGGGAAAAATTCTAGTGGATTATTTGCTCTGGTGTCTAAATACCACTATCCCGGGTTTTTAAAGGATTTGTCATGGATGCAATTGGACACAGCTCTGCTTCCCAGAGGATTTTACACCTTCCAGCAGGAAGAACGGAGCAGGCGCACAAAATTCAATCAAAAAATGACCACAAAATTCAACCAAAAATGACCAAAAAAGCTTGGTAGGTTTGTTTTAAGGGGGCACAAACACCCGGAGCTCCAGGATCCACTACAGCAGCCCAAAGCATCATTCCCACCTGCCTGAATAATGTGGATTTCATAGGATGTGGATCCACCAGTAAATCCTATGGATTCACCAGGTAATTCCAGCTTAATTTTGGGCTAATACAGACACCCAGACTCCCTAATCACTCAGATTTCCAGCTGAACCTTCCCAAGTGCTCTTTGGAGACCAAAATTTGGACATTAAAGGTCTCCGAAACCATCAAACATTTAGCATTTTCCTGCTAAAACTGGGCTACAAAGAGCAATTCTTGCCCCACAATTCAAGATTTTAATATAAAGGAACTCCCGACAAATCCCAAAATGTGAGATTCTAAAAAAAAGCAATTCCTGACCTACCCCAAAAGCCAAGATTTTAATAAAAATAATTTCTTGAAGCATCCAAAAATTAGAGATTTTTAAAAAAAGAAACAATTCATGGCCTACCTCAAAATTCAAGATTTTAATAAAAATCAATTCTTGACACACCCCCAAATTTGTGATTTTAATAACGAAGCTCCCCCAGTACAAGTTTTAGCCCAAATCTGCATTTCCTCTGACTAAACATAATTACAGTTAAGGCCTTCTACAGGGCCCTGGAGATGTAAATATATAGGTTAAACATAGTTAAAATTCCACATCCTACTTAATTGCAGACATTTTCCACGGAACAAAATGAGCTTTTATCTTCAGCTTTTAATTATTAATAACTATGAACAATGTCACCACCTTTAAACAATAACCCGGGCCTGAGAAGGAGATATTTCTCCCCAAATCTCCTCAGGCACTCAAGCACACCTGGGGGAATAAAAAGCAATCTTTGGGAAGTTCACATGATTTTGGGGTGATTTTGGAGTGAGCAGGCCCTGAGCCTCCACCCCACCTGGATAGGGACTCACGACTGCAATTAGCGGGACCATGAGGATTTTTGGGGGGTTGCCAAACCCTTGAGAGGGACCAGCAGGATCCCTGACAGGGATTCCCAGGATCTGGAAGCCCCAGGAATAGGGAGAGCGCTTGGATCCGGCCGACTCAGCTGAATCATAATGGCTGCATTGACATTACCTTTCCTGAACAAGGCCAACCTAAACACAGGCAGCTGCCTGGGATTTAGCAGGAGATTTACGGACAGCACCGGCCGCTCTGGCTGCCTGGAGACCTACAAATCACCACGCCGCACACACGGCCCCGGAAACACCCTGGATCCCCCCAAATCCGTGAGCGCTCTGGGATTATTCCCACAAAAAAAAAAAAAAATAATCAAAAAAATCCCCTCCCACCCTGGGCAAGCGCGGAGCTTCCCCGAGCCCGAGGGGCCTCCACGCTCCGGCTGCCACCCGGATCCCCTTTCCCTGGGTTTGAGGTTATTAACATCAAACATGTGATCGGCCACATGACAGGCTAAAGGCTAAAAAGGAAAAAAGAAAAATTAAAAAAAAATAAATAAAGATAAATAAAAATCTCTTGGACACATCCAGAGGGGAACAGAGAGATGGCAGCATGGTGGGTACACCTCCATGTCCGTGGATTACAACCATTCCTGGGAAATCGCTGCTTTCCAGCGGCCCGGAATGATGGAAGCCATGGTGGGAGGAGGTTTAATAACGGGGTGATTGTGTAACTTGGAGCCTCCCGGCAAAAGTTGAGGCACCCACTGGATGTTCCCAGTGCGTGGGGACAAGGATGGCACCGGATCAATTAGGGCAGCGAAATGTGCATCCCCCCAGCCTCCTCCTCCTCCTGATCCAGGAGTTTCTCCGCTAACGTATTTCTCTCCTCATTAACTGCTTCGGTGTCTTCTGCTCTTTCCAAAATAGTACCTACTATAACGGGTCCGCAGAGGGGGCCAGCTGGCACCCGCCACGGGGCATCCAGACACGGAGCAGGGATTTGGGGGAGGAAAGACATGGGGGGCTGGCGGGATGAGGGCAGGGAGGGCTCTCATCCCCCCCCTTCCTCCAAATCCTCAGAGGAACCCCAGTTCCACCTAAAGCACGGGCTCAGTGCCCCAGTTTGGGAGTGTGGATCTTGGGGGTCTGATGAGGCCCATGCCAGGATGGGGAATCCCCCCACACCCAACAGGGATGTCCCCTGCTGTCACCCCTCCCTGTCACTGCTGTGCCCCCCACCCCACAGAATGGAGGGAGAGGGCTGCATCCTCTTGGACCAGGGGGGCTAAAAATGACCCCCCGCTCAGTGCAGGTGCCCTCCACCAAACAGAGATGCCCCCCAAACCAAAGGCCCCTCAGCTCCTCTGCAGAGGTTTCTGATAGAACAGGGGGTGTCCCCCCAGCCCGACCCCCCCACTCAGGGCTCTCCCTTAAGGGTGGGTGTCCCACTGGACCCTGCACTCCGGCTGCTCCAGGCCTCCCCTTCCCCTCTCTCTTGGGGATGACCCCCCAAACCACAATCTCCCCCTGATTTTCCAGCCTCCCCCCATCCTGGGGGGTGCCCCCTCAATCTCCCCCAATTCAGGGGATGACCCCCACCAAACCAGAGTCCTCCTTAAAGGGGAGAGTCACCCACCAGAACACCCCCTCCTCACCACTCCAGGCATCCCTGCCCCCCGAGCCCCCAGGCCC
>NC_031790.1:2540128-2544998 GCF_001522545.3 Parus major
GTGTTGCTAAGCAACGGGGGGGGCAACATGGCGGCGGCGCTGATGGGGGAGCATGGGGATGGCGCTGGCGGTGTTTGAGCAGTCCTTGAGCACAGCTTCGCTGGTGAGGGAGGAGAGTGGCGGGACCCCGGACTGCCTTGGGAGGGACTGGAAGGATCAACCAGTGTCACCCCTGCCGTGGGGCAGGGCCACCTTCCACTGTCCCAGGGTGCTCCAATGGGGCCTTGGACACTTCCAGGGATTCAGAAGTAGCCACAGCTTCGCTGGGAATGCCATCCCAGCTCTTCCCCACCCTCCCAGCCAGGAATTCCTTCCCAATATCCCACCCATCCCTGCCCTCTGGCACTGGGAGCCATTCCCTGTGTCCTGTCCCTCCATCCCTTGTCCCCAGCCCCTCTCCAGCTCTCCTGGAGCCCCTTCAGGCCCTGCAAGGGGCTCTGAGCTCTCCCTGGATCCTTCTCCTCTCCAGGGGAACATTCCCAGCTCTCCCAGCCCAGCTCCAGAGCTGATATTCCTTAGACACAAAATTTTTGAGGGAAAGGAAAAACAGTGGTTTGCTCCTACCACTTGAAGATGAAGTAGGACAGGTTTAGATGGGATAAGGGGAAGAAATTCCTCGCTGTGAGGGTGGTGAGGGGCTGGGATGAAATTCCCAGAAAAGCTGTGGCTGGCCAGGTTGGAGCAACCTGGGACAGTGGAAGGTGTCCCTGCCCATGGTAGTGGATGGGCTTTAACCAACCCAAACAATTCCAGGAATTCCATAACCCCATCCAGCACTGTCTGCTGAGGTAACTCAGGTTTCAGGCATTCAACAAAACACAAGGATTTTGCAGCAGAAAATAGCTCACCCAAAGCCCCCCTGGAAGTGCTGATGAGCAGGAGCAATGCTCACGGTGACTTTCCTTGCTTAATAAAACATTAATTTTTTTATAAAATATCTCAGAACGCCAAGATTTGGTTTCTTAAAATTATGTTTGCTGCTCAGAGCTGGCAGATACTGGGAGAATGGTGTAGCAAAAGGCAAAAATGAGGAAGTAAAAAAGCAAAGTTTGCTATTTTTTTCCCTAATGGAGGGTAGGAAAACAAGGACACAAACACAGAAGCCTGGCTCATGTGAGGTGGAGAGGAATCCAGCATCCCAAATCTCCCAGCAAACCAGGGATTGGAAATAAATTTTGGATAAATTAAAAAAAAAAAAAAAAATTATATACATACACACAGACACACAGACATATATAAAATTAAGGGTTTTTGGAGCCGCAAAGGCCGTGCCATGCGGGCAGGCTGGGGGTTGTCAGTGCCACCTCCCGTCAGCCGTGCCGCACTGCACAGCCTCGGAAATCCAGCTGGAAAACCGGGATTGCATCACCCAGCCCGGCTCCAAGCCTTCCCCTTGGAAAAATCCTGAGCCAGCAGCGCTCCCACCCCTCCATCCCCCAGCAGCAGGGAGGATTTCACTGCTGGAGCACGCCTGGGACCCTCCGTCATTACAGAATATATTTTATTTATGGAATTTTACAAATATCTGTACAATTCACGTGACATTTAAGTTAACGCTCTTTGTTTCGGCGCGTTCTCTCCTGCAACACCTGAGTTATAATTGAAATACTGAGATGGAACTTGAGCTTCCAACCGGATGAGAGGAGGGAGGCACGGATGAAAATCCACGAGGAGCTCGATTTGGGTGTGTTCCCATCTCTATCCCACCGGCAGGTGCCAGCCTGCCCAGCCGGGAACAGGAGCTCTCCTTGGTGGCAGGGCAGCCTCGTTTCTCACCCCCCTCACATCCCAAATCTCCGCCTTGCAGATTTCTCAGGGAACAGGGATAAACTGGAAACGAGAAGACGGCGGACTCGTGATTCCCACAGTGAATCCTGCCGGCTCTGAGGGAGCCAAGCCCTGCTCTGCCACTTCCCAGCCTTTGGGGACCTCTCAGGCACAGTCCAGAGGGGACAATCCCCCCGATATCCCCCTGTAGGCTTTTCCAGTGGGAATGCAGCTTCGGTGCCCTGCTAGCCCTGGTGTTTCCCAAGTGCTTCCTTGAGAGAGAGGAGAGGGCACCTGTGCCAGTGAAAGGACTCAGATTTTCCACATCGAGTTGGTCAGCTGGGGCCGCGGCTCTTTCAAGCAAGGAAAGTGTTTCCAATGCCACTTTCGTCCTGGAATCAGCAGCACAGGGAATGCCTGCGAGGTGCTGAATGATTGCCCGAGCCAGCACGGGCCACACTGCTCTGTCCCAGAGGGAAAAGTGACTTAGGGTGACAATCCACAAGAGCCACCACACAGGACAAAGTGGAGCCTGTCTCTCCTTGAGGAAATCACCCAAGGACACCTTTGGGTGAAGGGTGATCCCAAAAACGCTCCCTGCTCCTCCAGAAGTTGAGATTTAGGTTTTGGGGTGCAGGACAAAGCCAAGAGCCGGGGGGTGCTGTGGGGACAAATGCCCAGACTAGAAAAGCCACCGAGAGTGCAGGTGATGATCCGTGAGGATCCTGGCAATGCCAGAGGCCATGGGCTCGGTGACAGCTGTTGGGAGTTTAGGAAGAACATCACCCAGCTGGGAACTACAGGAATTCAGGGATTACAGGGATCCAGCCAGGGAACAACACTGCCAGGGGTGCTGAGCCTGTGCCAGGGGCTGAGGTCCCTCTGTCCTGCAACGGGCAGGAAAAATACCTGGCACAGCCTCAGGTTTGCTTTCCTCAGGGCGGGAAGGGAAGGTGTGGGAGCCTCAGCTCCAGCACAGTGCCACCATGGGCCACCACCCTGTCCCACTCCACACACCTGCACAGGCGGGGAGTGAAGGAAGACACTTCACAAATACTTCCAAAGCAGCTGCACCTCTCCTCCATCCCATTCCAGCACCAAACCACGAGGGATTGCCCTGAATCCACACAGCCACAAGCTCACACCAGGTACAGGATGAAGGGTCTGGGGGCAAAAGAGGGGTGAGGGAACCTCAAGCAACACGGGTGGGGTGGGCAACCTTATCAATATGATAATAAGAAATTCACCTAGTGAATCTGGGGAACGCCAGCCCAGAGGCAGAGATGGAAGTGCCTGGAACACCCTTCTCTGGCTACTCCCTAAGGCTGGGAACACGCAGCATAAAGAGGTTCAGTCAGTTTTGCTTTTAAAAACACCCCCCACTCCACCCTAAACCTCAGTACTGTTTAAAAACCAGCTGGCTGTTCCCGGGTGTCACCATGAGCTTGGACACAACCCGAGGAAAAATCCCTGGGCTGGAGCCTGGCTCTGCTCTCATCCCCTTCTCATCATGGAGGAGGAGGAGGGGGATTTACCCCTGATTCCAGTAGCATGGACTGAACTGGGCTCAGGGCATCCTGGCAGGATCTCCCAGCAGCCCAGGTGTCACTCCAACCCAGTTTGGCATCCTCTGCTCTGAGCACTGACTCCAAAATGTGCTTTAAAACCCCTGCCCTCTTCACCCCACTCGTGCCAGGGCAGTGTCCGGGCTGAAACGGAGCGAAAGCAGTCGGATGATGGTGACATCGTGAACCTCCTCATCCTTGGAGAGCACAGCTCTGAGGGCTGGCTGGTGGGGAATGCTCTGAGAAGGGCCTGTCCCCATATGTCCCCATCACACACCCCCAGAGGGGTCAGGACAGCATCATGTCCCATGGGAACGCTCCAAGCACAATGAGAGGAGCAGCACGGCTGGAGCAGCTCCTGTCTCCCCATTCCATCCTTCCTGGGAGAGGTGAGGAGAGAAGGGATATGACACTGGAAAAAGTCAGGTCAATCCTATGGGAAGGGGAATTCCACTCCCCTCAGCCTTAAACCAGAAAAAAAAATATCCATGGAATAGCTTTCAAAGCAATGTCTCTCCTGTAGTGTGACGTCAGTGCCCGCACAGGTACCGTCGTATGTTTGCAGCAGGAAAAGGAAAAAAAATAAAAAAAGAAAGAAAAAACCCTTTCCCCCCCAAAAAAAACATGGAAAAATTGGATCAGGGCTGCGGCTCAGACTGGTCCTACCCTATCTGGATCTGCCCTGAGTACATGGTGAGCAGCACCATGATGGTGAAGCCTGTCAGCAGCCCTGCATTCTGGATGGCGAAGGTGATCAGGGCGCTGCCATTCTGCTCGTCCTCCCGGCTGACCTCGTTCATCTCAGGGAACTGCAGGGGGAAAAATTGGAGCGGCAGGGCTCAGTGACAGCTCCATCCTTCCTCAGCAAACATCCACCACCCTCCCATCCCGGGGATTTCAGCCAGGCAAAGCAAAGCAGAGATATCTGAGCAAACCCCGCCGTGCCTGCAGGGCAAGCTGAGCTTTTCCTAGGAAGAAATCCCAGGGCTCAGAATTCTGGGGTTTGGGATTTGGGGCTCAGGATTTACCATGTCAGCCAGTGCTATGTACAGGAACATCCCTCCAGCCAGAGCAAAGATCCAGTTGGCAGAGAAGTGGCTGCCAGCCACGATGCCAAAGGCCAGGCCCACGTAGCAGCAGCAGGCAGAGATGAAGTTGAAGAAGAGCGCCTGGCGAATGGTCATCCCAGCATTCAGCAGGATCACAAAGTCCCCTGTGGGAGAAGAGGATAGGAGGATGAGGAGGGAAGGGCTGTCAGCAGCAACGGGACAGCACCGTAGAATGAACTCGTAGAATGCCAGAATATCCCGTGTTGGAAGGGACGCACAAGGACCAGAGTCCAACCCCTGGACTGCACAGGACACACCAAAAATCACAGCATGTGCCAACTCAAGTGTGGGCCCCCTGTGGCTGCTGGCACTGGGCACTGACCATCACACTGTGCCTAAATTCAGACATTCACACCCAAACCTGCCTCTCCTCCACTGACCATTCCACTACTCCTAAATTCAGACATTCACACCCAAACCTGCCTCTCC